>NW_008338999.1:3314839-3336137 GCF_000622305.1 Nannospalax galili
ACAGGGCTTGAAAATATAATAATAAATAAATACATAATATTCTATTAAGTTCTGTTTCTTACAAAGTAGCTGAGTTAGCACTTTATGTAAAGAAGGTACTTAAGTTTTCTGAATGGAATCCAAAGTGTTTCAAAGTACTGATAACCCCTTCCCACTCCCAGAAGTTTCTATCACTTGAAAAAAAATCAAAATTGACTTTTTTCCTTCATAAGTAGCCTGCTGTAGGCATTTTATTATAGCAATGAAAACTGACAAATACAGATTTATGTCAAAAGACACAAAAGTTGAAGGTGATCATAAATGGGTTTTTGATCAAAGTTGAACACAATAACAGAGCACTCACTGTGACTGGTCTTCGTTTACTGTTACCGACCATGCTTCCTGACTTTGTAAGGGAAAGCGTGAGGGGAAAGCCCTGTATTTCCCTACTCTGATCCTATGTAGAGGTTGGATCAGAAAGAAAATGATACTTTCCAAGCATGTGATAGTGTGTGGCACTGTGTAGAAGCTAACTCAGCCAGTCAGAGAAAGGGTACCCACAGCTCTCACACCTCTGCAGGAGAAAGGTTAGTGCTGTGGGATGTACTCGGGAAGATGGTCAAGGAGCATGGATTGCTGGTCCATGCTATATGTCAGAGCAAGACACCTAATGTACTGAGAAGGTCAAGAGTAGCAGAGGTTGAAGAGACAGCCATTTGTGCGGATGAATGCCCATAGGATATGAAAAAACCCAGCATAGAGAAGCCAGCCTTCCTGATCTTATCACATGTGGCTCAGTACAGAGGGGGCACCACAGTGCTCCTGCTGAGGATCTCAAAGCTGAGTCTTTTGAACAATGAGATGTGACATGCCCTGAGACCAGGTCCTGCAAGAAGCAAATCTGAACAAAGTGTTTTATTCCAGCGACTGGGCAAGGTCATTTAAAATGGAATAGTTGTACTTTCTAAGGTGATTTCACTATATTCTTTTCCAAAATAAAATTTTTTTTGTCTCTTATTTTCTTTTACTTGAGCGATTTTTAAATGAAGATATGTGGTTGCTAACGTATCTGCAATTTAAAATGCGTTTGAAAGGTTTTCGTGACAGTCACAATTACTGAACCATTAAAAATAAACACACCACAATACAAAGAAGCCTAAGAAAATGTTGGTTTCAGGAGCTGGAGAGATGGCTCAGTGGTTAAGAGCACTGACTGCTCTTGCAGTGGACCAGGGTTTGATTCCCAGCACCCACATGGTGGCTGTGAACCGTCCTTAACTCCAGTTCCAGGGGAATCCAAAGCCCTCTTCTGACCTCTGCAGCATTGCATAACATGGTGAACTCACATACATGCAGGCAATATACTCATACACATAAAATAAAAATAATAAAATATTTTTTAAAAAAGAAAATGCTGGTTTCAAAAAAGAACAAGGTCTGGGAAGATGGTTCACCGGTTAAAGTGCAAGTTGGAGGAGCAGAGTTTGGATTCCCAGAAGTCATGTAAATGTCCAGTGGGCATGGTAGTCCTCCTGTAATCCAGGGAAGGAGGAGACAGAGGATCCCAGAGCAAGCTAGCTAGCCAGGCTAGCTGTGTTCAGAAGTGCTGGTTTTAATGGGGAGGTCCTACCTCCATGAATAAAGTAGAATACAGTGGTCAAGGACTCCCTACACCAACTTTGGGCCTTCACGCACATGTGCACACACATACATGCTCATCCACATTCATACAAACAAAGACACATGCACACATATACCACACATACAGGCATATGCATTTTTTTTTAAAAAAAGAATAGGTCGATCAGTAGACATTTTAAAAGATACGCAAAATTGAATTCCTTTGTTGTTATCATCAGGCTCTCTTATACCTTAGCAACTCCTTAGGTAAATCAGGTAAATTATTGCTGATACTTCCAGCACCAAATATATCATAACTGAGCTTAGTATTTTACCACAAGTACTTTAATAAAAATAGAAATGTTCGGTACTAAGACAATTTTTCTTTCATTAATATATAAATGTCCTTATAGGTAAGCAAAATTCTGTCTTACTATTATTTTAACGAATTATCTATTCAGTAATCATAGCTAGAATATAATATACAGTATAGTACAGTATAGTAAATATTATAATAGAGAGTTACTGTACTTACTGAATAGAGGATAACCCATTTCTTGGGTTAGGAAATGAACGGGATGGGGAAATCCTTCACAGTTCTATTTGTCTATGTGAAATAGGAAATATTCATATTTATAAAAGATCTATATTATTTAATTAAAAAAGAACCACCAGAAATTAGTGTGCTGGATAGCTTTAGTTGTCATCTTGATACATCTGGGTTGTGGGAGCCTCAACTGGGGAATTTCCTCCATTGGACTGGCCTGCGGCCATGTCTGTGGGTATTTTCTTGAGTTTTGAGTGATGTGGGAGGGCCAGCCCACTGTGGGCAGTGGCACCCTTGGGCAGGCTGTCCTGTATTGTATAAGAAAGCAGGCTGAGCAAGGGCCAGGGAAGCAAGCCAGTAAGCAGTGCTCCTCCGTGGCCTGTGCTTCAGCTCCTGCCTCCAGGTTCCTGCCCTGAGTTCCTACTTTGGGCTCCCTCAGTGATGAACTGTGTCCTTCCAAGTTGGTATTGGTCAGAGTGTTTTGCCATAGAATTGAAAACAAACTAGAAAAATTGGTAAATGGAGAAGCAACAACCGCCACATAATTTTAGCCGTCTACAAACCCAGAGTTCTCTAGTTCTCCCTGGATCACTTCTTGTATAAGTTATCAGGATATAAAATGATCCTTTGAGTTTGCCCTTTTACATTTTATCGTGTGAGCATGCCAGATCATTGCTTAGATACTGAAATATACCATGCAGTGGGTTTACATAATTTAACTACCTTTTCCCCATTTCACTTCCAAATTAGTGCAGTGATTACTATTTGACTAATAAGCAGTGTACTTCTTTTGCAGTGCTGGGGACTGAGCCCAGATCCCTGTACCCCCTAGGAGGACAACTCTACTACTGAGCTACATCTGTACTCCTTGATAATCAGTACTTGTATGTTCATAAAATATGCATTTTGGATAATTTCCTCAGAATTAGTTCAAAGGATTTCTTTTGAACACATTTCCCATCATCAATATTCGTGAGATTACCAGTTTCAAACCAATACACAAAGTGGCTTTAATATTATATATATGAATATATTAGGAAGCTGGGAATTATTCTTCCTTTAAGTGTTTTCAAAACTAGCGAGCTTGAAGATTATTTCCTTCATAGTTTCATTTCTTGTTTTGTGAATTGCATGCCTCTATATGGACTAAGATTTGTTTTCTTAAAAATTTAATTTAGCCTCTTACAAAATAAAAGCAATAACTCTGCTACATTTATTACATTTTCCCTAAATCTATTGCTAACCTTTCCAAATTTGGGTTACATATTATGTACCTCAGTTTTACAGTTTATGCAGACAAATATATTTGTTAATCTTATTTTTTAAAATTGATTTTCAATATTGAAAACATAATAATATGATAGTTTTATTTTCTCATACATTTTTTTCAGCTTGAATTTATATCTGTTTTATGTGAAGAAACCTATTTGTTGGTTTCTTTTATTCATTTTCAAATAGATTACTTATAGAAGTTTGATAAATATTCAGTTTTACTTTCTTCTACATAGTTTTTGTTTGTTTTTACATGGAATCAATCCACTTGAAATTTGTTTTGATGCATGATATATTGAATTTTTTCTCTGTAGTTGTTATACATAATCAATAAGGCAATTTTAATTAAAATTCGTTATCCTGTGTTGTATGAAATTTTGTCTAATATCAACTGTATTATCATCCATATCAAATCTGCTTTTTAACTTAAATATATCCTAACATATGTTCTGGGCTAAATGTGGGCAGCAACATTCTATTAATAATGATTTCTTTATCTTCTAGGTAAAGAGTTATGGCCAATCTGGGGTTAACATAGTTGGCTTTGAGCTGAGCATAAAATAAAAAATAAAAAAACCCAAACAACTGGAAAGAGTATCATTTTCAATATTTAAATAGTTATCTTCATTTCAAAAATGAAAATAGCCCATTCCACAAACACTGAAAACAAACATTTGTGGGGTTTTTGGTAATTATCTGTTTAAATAAGAATGAATTTTGTGTCATCACATTGAATTGCGAACACAGACTCTGAAGTCTGATTGTCTGGGACTAGCTCTGTCTGGTGTGCTCCTGACGGGCAGGGGATCTGACACGGTGTCTTATTCTCATTGTGTACTGCCATCCCCATAGGCAAAAGGATGGTGTTAACACCCATTGTTAATAACTAAAGTTCCTGGGGCTTTTAGAGGAATTAAAAGAATCAACATTTCTACTGCTTTACCCACTTCCAGTAGAGAGAGGCAAGAGCAGTGACAAAGGCTTCCTTGGAAGAGACAACCATCCCGATCAATCAAAACACAAGGCAAGCTCACTATTTGAAGTTACATTTTGACATGAAATTCTGGCATATAAGATGTTCTGTCTTATCAATGGTCCTAGGCCTGTTGATGGCATAGGTTAATCTTTCCTTTCCACTGAACCACGGTGTGGCGAGTACCCTGAAGCTGAGAGCTTAATTAGAATAATATATCTGATGAAAATACCCTATCCAAAAAAAATGAATAGTGGGTTACTCTAAGCTCATCACACACACACACACACACACACACACACACACACACACACGTGTATATATGGGTATTACTTGGGGTCTGGGGAAAAGACGGCTCCACAATCATGAAGATCTGAATTTGGGTTCCTGACGTTCCTGTAAAAGCCAGGCAGGGGGCTGGGGAGATGGCTCGGCAGTTGCCAGCACTTGCAGAGAACCCAGGTTCGATTCCCAATACCCACATGGAGGCTAACAATCATCCATAACTCCAATTCCGGGGGATCTGACATCCTTTTCTGACCTCCACGAGCACTGAATGGCACTGGTGCACCTCCCTATATGCAGGCAATATACTCATACACATAAAATAAAAATAATAAATAAAAGGTTTGTAAAAAATTTTTTTTAAAGAAGCCAGACAGGGCAACAGGCACTTACAACCCCAGTGCTAGGTAGCCAGAGACAAATGGTCCTTGGAACTGATTGGCTAGCTAGCATAGCCAAATTGATGAGCTCCAGGTTCAGTGAGAGACTCTCTCTCAAAACATAAGGTGGAGAGTGACAGGAAGATACCCTACTTCAACCTCTGACCTCCACATGTATGCTCACACACACCTGCACACACCCACATGAACATGTACAGACACCACACACATACATGCACACGTGCATATATACAAGTTGGTGTTTTAAAGAGTCATCTGGAAAGGCAGGTTAAAACACTACCATTCTGAGTCTCTCTCAGTATTATACTCTCTAAGCAGTGTTCCTAGACTTTATTACCTTAGCCTTACTCGGGTGTACTCCTATTGAGTTGATTTGGCCAATGTTTGGGATATCTATTTTAAAGACATTTTTGTATCTTTCACAAAACCCAAGAATTAGGTATTGCACATCATTGGGATCCACACTGCAGGTCACTGGGGAACAAAATAATACTCTATATAGGTCATAGTATACATATATCTATATCTATATCTATATCTATATCTATCTATCTATATATATATATATATATATATATGAAAGTTCATTAAATCAGGCAGGGGGATGGTAGGGGAAGAGGGAAGCAGATCTAAATGTCATCAAATTATATTGTATGAAAATTGTATTATTATTGAATTCAATAATAATGCAAATAAATAAAGAATAGAGATCTGTGTGACAAAAATTTCCCAATATTCAGTTCCAGGAGCAGACTCTTATCACCTAAGATGAATTTATGTGTCTGTATTAGTTCCTTTTTCTGGTCCTGTGATTATACCCTGACCAAGAACAAACAACTTGGGGGAAGCAAGAGTTTATTTGGCTTGCACTTCCACATCACAATCTATCACTGAGGGAAGTCAGGACAGGAACCTGGAGGCAGGAGCTGAAGTACAGACCATGGAGGAATGCTGCTTACTGGCTGGCTTTACTGGCCTGCCCAGCCACCCCTTTTACACAGCTCAGGTCCACATGCCCAGAGAGGGCACTGATCACAGAGGACTGGGCTCTCCTACATCAATTAGCAATTAAGAAAAAGCATTACAGACACAATCACAGGCCAAGCTGATGGAGGAAATCCCTCAGTTGAGGCTCCTTCTATCAGGTGATTCCAGTTAGTGTCAAGTTGACAAAAACTAACTGCACAGTGTCTGGTTTTGTCAGACACAAGGGTTGTGAAATTTGTGAATTATTTGCTTAGTTAGCTACCTTTAAGTTTAGAGTTAGAATCAGTGTTATGCTTCATAATACAACTTGTCTTTGGTTTCCCACGTGGGTGATTCTTTCTAAATGACTCCCAGCATCATTAAGCCTAAAAATAGTATTTCTTTAAACATTTAAAATCTATAAGCTACTTTAAAGAGCATGTAGGAACATGAGTAAAATAATTCTCATCTGTATTTTTTATTTGACCCTTATTGAAGAGTAATTTTTAAATATGATGCTAAGTTGTATCTTTCCAAGTAGATTTCAAGGTTCTACAATAGGATAGGAAATTCTTTGCCTTATGTTCTCTGTACCCTTCATGTCTCTGTACTTAATACCTAATTTGATTGATTGACTAATTGAACGGTAACTATCTTTTTAAAAAATATTTTTATTTATTATTTTTATTTTATGTGTATGAGTAGTATTGCTTGCATGTATGTGAGTGCACCTGTGTTGTGCAATGCTGCGGAGGTCAGAAGAGGGGATCAGATTCCCCTGGAACTGCAGTTAAGGACAGTTCATAGCCGCCATGTGGGTGCTGGGAATCAAACCTGGGTCCTCTGCAAGAACAGTCAGTGCTCTTAATCACTGAGCCATCTCTCCAGCCCCCGACTGGTAACTATCTTTTAAAAGAGGACTTTTAATGATGGACTTCCATAAAACATTTGACTACCTGAAAAACACTGGATTGAGGAACTCTTTCCACCATTTCCAAATTTTTCCAGAAATGACCAAGAAATAAGGAAGAGCATATTTGAGATCACTATTCTTTAAATCAGAAAGGACATTGCCAGAGTCCAGCTTCTTCATTTCAAGTTCATATCATCAAACCAAGGCCCAGAGAGTTTCTGTCACTTGCAGAAGTAACATGCTAGGTGATTATGAAGTTGAGGCCAAATCCAGCCCCTCCCCTATTTACTCACACTACTTCCACACAACCAGAATGCCCTGCCTAACTCCAAGGCTTGAAGTAATTCATTAGCATGGTCTTCAGCCAGAATCTCCATTCATAATACCTTAAGCTTTAAAAGTATTAGGAATCATGACACAAATAGAAACCTTAGCACTGGCTGTGCTATTCCCTGGTCTTAATGCACTTATTTCCTATGATTTTTACAATTATCCTTTGAGGTGAGTATCATTATTGTTCTTGTTGTAAGAAAATGTGAAGTTAGCCCCATGCTTAGCACTAGGATTCTAGAGGACTACACCACACTAACCATTGGTGCACAGGCACTTACGTGGTTTTCTTGTGGATAGGTAATAAGAGTTGTTTATATTTTTCCCAAACCAGACTGGGCTAGACTGTCATGGAATGCCAGTCAGACTAGTAACCCTTTTATGGAATTTGTAGTTTACACTGGAGTATGTTTTTCCCCAGAAACTCCCTGCTGTCACTGCAGGATCCATGTTTTGTGCTTCCAGCCTGGAAAGTCACAAATAGTTCTGGAAGTAAGGATATGGACAAGTCATGGAGTGACAGTCTGAATTTCTCAAAGTGACTATCTGTGAGGACAAAATACTACCATTAAAGTATACCTTGAATGAGGTAGGAATGCAGATTTTGGGTAAGAAGATGCTTAAGCCAAAAGTAACTGTATCCCGTGTCTGTTAATGCCATACTTAACTACAGTAAAGAGTAACATGTTAGCTGTTCTTGGAACCCAAAGAATAGCTAAAAAGTAAATACTATAGTATTTATGACTGTGAGGAACCCACAGCCAAGAGATCTCTTTATTGTATGATGTTTGTTAAACACAGTGACCTATCATCATCATCATCATCATCATCATCATCATCATCATCATGTTTGTGGTGCTGGTTATAGAATCCAGGGCTTCATGCATGCAAGGCATCCCTCTATCATTAGGAAACCACCTTTGGTTTTTCACTCTTTTTTGTTACAAGTGGTGATGATTATTACTATTATTATAAGAAATATAAATAACTTACTAAGAAATAGTAGATAGCAAGGAAGTAGCTCAATTTAATCTACATTTGTTGTTCAGCTGCTGGTGTCCTGGTCCTCTGCAGTGCTTGTGAGTCTTTTACAGTTGTTTAGTGGTGAATCTTTCATGTATCAGAAAATCATCTTTTCTAGAGCTCGTAGAGGACACTGGTCTCAGTGACACATGTACCAGCTAACACCAAGCCACCCACCCCTACAACTGCTTTCAACATAGTCAACCCTCTGCACTATGGAGACTGAAATTATTGCTGTTCATTAGGTCTTGAGTTTAACATGGTTGTTTGATTTTAAGTCACTGTACAATGGCCAATACTTTGGATGGTAATATCACTCTTCCTCATCTGTCATCTCTCCAGCTTGATTTTTTTTGGCATAGTGTATAGCATTAAACACCAGATAAAGGAATAGGCCTCAATAACAAACAATAAATAAAAACAACTTTTTCACAAGACTTCTCATAACGGTGTTAACAAGAAAGGCCAATTCCCCCCATCGTGCTTCTTTGTAGATATCCTGCCAGCACCGTGTGCTTATTAGTATTTTCATAACGTGCCCTTAGCATGCTTGCTTTAATATTGCTGAATTGAGAATACTGTATTTTTTTTCTTGTCACCAAATGTGATATTCTGAGCACTCAAGGTGCACTACAAGCAGGGATAAACTGATTTATATTAAGACTATGATGGCAAAGCACATAAGATCATCAACTACTTAGGCGTAAGCTTTTAGGAATGACAATTTCATCTTGGGAACATCTCAAAGGAATCTACAGGGTGTTTAAAAGGGCTGGTGATGAATAGATGTGGCAATACTCTTCATAGCCAATGCTTGTTAAGTAAGTGGTCTTGGTTGGTACCATTTAAACAAAAAGGTGGCAAAAGTTACCTCTTTGTCACCAAGAGACCAACATCTCTACTACGTACATGTCCCTGGTCCAACATGCTAGTGAACATACTTCTTATTGACAGTTGAGCTTTCAAAGCTTATTTCAGCACCTACCAACCAGTAAATGATGTTAGCCAGGTGTCTGGCTCTACACAGATGCAGTCTGGATACTGAAGCTGACCTTACTGGTAGGTAGATGTCTGATATACACTAAACCCGGCCCTGTGGAAGCCTGCTCCTCTGTGTGGCATGTTGAAACCAGGACAGATGGTGGGGTCAGAAATAAGGAACTTGTTTGTTGTTGCCGATTGAAGGCCATTTCTCCTGCCAGCAGGACTCCACAGACTTACTCTGGCATTGGTGACCAAGGGGAGAGAAACACCGTTGTTCAACAAGAATTCTGAAAGATAGCATATGGCCAGACGGAAACCTCTAGAGGATACTGGGATGCGTGTTGCTGTGCTGCACCATGGTAGTATTGCTCCTAAGCAGTAGGGGGCATGGTGAGTTCATCCAGTTAGAAATATAAACAGAAGTAACTGAGAACAGCAGGAAATATCCAGAGAGCTTGGGAGTTGGAACGGGATTGGGTTGTATGCTGCTTCTAAGATTATTTACTTAATAAAATGCTGTAGATTCGTTTCATTCTTTTTGTATTTCACTACCAGAAAATATTCATATAGGCTGGTTTCTAGGGTGATAACATGTTGAGAATTTTTGTTGATTTAGTGTGTGTGTGTGTGTGTGTGTGTGTGTGTGTGTGTGTGTGCGCGCCTGCGTATATATCTGAACTAATAGGAGAGAAGTGAAGCATTACTGGTGCTGGGCTAGAGGCTTAGTTAATTGGGAGTCTCTCTGGAGGAGTCACTCAAGTTGGTGGCTGCTAATTAAGCACTGTGTTTTCCAGGGATTTAGAGAAGCAAACTGTCTTTTGACTGCTCTTGGGTTACTCGGCAGTGGCAGCAACAAACTCACTGATTTTAGTCACACGGCTGACTTAGTTGGATGTGTTCCACTCTCATAACAAAGACTTGTGGATAGTAAATATTAATCATCAACCAAAGTGCCCAAGGTGAGATTTTTATGTTAACTTTTTAGAAGTTTTAGAGTTCTGTCATTGAGTTTCATCTTCTGGAAAAACAAGAAGCATGAAATTCAGGTTGGCCTATTTCTTCTCAAACTTTTGGGATTCATAAATCTTTTTCAAAATGTAGATAAACTTTCTAGCTGGGAACTGGGCAGGCTGGGATTCTGTGGATCATATTCTGATCTATGACAGGTCAAGTTCACAAGTGAAGAAAAGTTCATGGTGCCTTGGGTACTTTTTCCCTTATTTCTGATGCTGCAGGGTGATTTCTTTCATTACATGTTTATCAAGGTCAAGTAAATGGGATTTTTAGACAATCACAAAATACTTTTCATTCTTCTGAGAAGAAGCTCTGAAATGTAAAAGTAATGTTCCTTATTTTCAAAGTGCTTTCACAAGGTGAACCTTTGTGTGGGTTGTATGTATATGTGATATGCACAAGTGTGTATGCTTTGTGTAGGCCAGAAGTCAATGTTGGAATGTCTTCCTCAATCACTCTCGACCTTATTTTTTCAAAATGAGATCTCTCATTGAACCTGGAGTGCACGGATTCAGCTAGGCCGGCTGGCCAGCAAGCCCCTTCGATTGTTCTGACTCCATTTTCCTGGTACTTGGTTTAAAGGTGCACACAGCCATACACAGCTTATTTTTTCAGTGTGGGTGGTGGAGATCTGAGCTCAGATTCTCATGTTTGTCCAACAAGCACATCACAATTCAGTTATCTCTCAAGGTCTCACAAAATAAATCTTTTAAAGAAAAGTCAAAATACTAAAACAAAATGAATAGTATTACTTCTAGATAGATAACAGGCAATGAAAACATACCAAATGAAAAGATTGGGTTTTATTTATAGGTTTTTTAAATTTTTATTTATTATTTTTATTGTATGTGTATGAGTGCATTGCCTGAATGTTTGTAAGTGCACCAATTTCATGCATTGCCTGTGGAGATCAGAAGAAGGTGTCAGATCCCCTGGAACTGGAGTTATAGACAGTTGTTGGCCACCATGTGGGTGCTGGGATCGAAACCAGATCCTCTGCAAGAGCAGTCAGTGCTCTTAGCTACTGAGCCATCTCTCCAACCCCTTATTTATAGATTTTTAATATCTTGGACTTCCAGTACTAACATTACTCTCTTTATCACTTGGATTTAACCACCTGGAGTCATTATATCTCTGTTCCTAATATTATTGCCATACTGCCATGTGTTTCTAGCATGAACAGAAAGAAAGAAGCTTAAAACAAGTTAATAGTACTACATTAATGGCATGACACTGGATGTTTCTCAGTTTAAGGTGTGGTTCCAAAGATGCAAGAAAGGCTGGAGAATCTTCTGTCTAAGGAGCCCTGGGCAGGACTTGATAAGATGTGGTTCAGATTTGTTCTGTAGGACTGGGGTGCTGTCTTGCCTCCCACATCCAGACTTGATTTACAGAAATGCAGAGAAGATACTGGAGGTGAGATAACTTACTGTCAGTCTAGAAGAGGGGCTGTTTTTTCTCTGCTGTTTCTTGAAGGATCTTTATTTTCCCAGCCCAACCCAAATGACAAGTCATGCTAGAGTCTACCAAAAGTGGGCTGTATGCTGAAAAAGGAGACTGGTGGCTTTAACTCTGGGCTACATGTTTTCTACTTGACAAACCATTTCATTATTGGACAGTTGCGGAGTTCAGTCAAAGCAGTCTTAACAAGTCGGACATGGGCCTATCCATTGGTATGTGGGTTTGTAATCAGTAGAAGGTAAAAAAGATGGAAACTGCTGTTTGGCATGTGCCTAAAAGGTCTACATGCTAGAGGTTGGATTTAGAAGCTCCCTGATTGAATGGCTCAGAGAGAGATTTCTCCATTTTATGGCAGAGCCTGAGTGTTTATTGTGGGGACTCCATGGAAAGCTGTGATCCTGGCAGAAGGAGGTTTGAGGGATAGATTGCTGGAGCATTTGGCATCATAATGGGCAGAGGAAGAGAGTATCACCAAGACTAGAGAATGAAACAGGAATCCGTGAGGATCTTGTGAAAACATCTTTTAAGAAAAATGAGCCTGCACTTGATGCACCTGACTTACACTTGTGTTGATAGTGATATCATGAGACCTTCAGCCAAGCATCTTTTAGCTTCTAGACCTTATATTTCCTCCTTTCCCAACACACTGGAGTACTCGAAAGTAACATCAAGAGGCAGTGTAGGCTGGAAGAGACAGTATGACAATCATGAAGCTCTGGGCTTGCTTACACTTTTCTCTGCTGCTGCCATGGAGTTTACTGCTGGTGAAAGCAGATCTCTAAAGCAGGATAGTCCCAGTTTTGAAGTTGATTTGTTATTATCTGAGAGTATTCTGATGTTGAAAAAGACTAAACAACTCTGGCTTTTTATACCAAAGCAAGAAGAGGTAGTTAGTGAGCTTAAAAGAGAATTAAAAAGCTTCTGGATTGTTCTAAAAGATTGTTCAGTAAACCAAAAATTTATTTTTCTCCAGTAATCAGGCAATTTTTTGAGGGTTATATCAGAAACACAAATTTAGGTGGGAAATGAGTGTGAGTTCTGAGTCTTAGAGGCTTGTGAACATGTGGGAGGTGGAGAAAGTTCACTTCTGAATACATACGTAGACCCTGTCATTATAACAAAAGGAAAATGAGGAGTGCTGTAAGGTGGTGTTGAATCATGAAAAGTCTCTGCTTAGATTTTCTAGCATAGTTCCTGGATCACGGTGGAGACTTGCACAAACTCCTACCCAAACCACACTGAAGAGCAGCTCAGGGGCTCTTAGGTCAAATGTCAGTTTAGCAAGCTGCTCTGCACTCCTCTTTGGGTGTTTTAGAGTATGCTGCACTAGCGTAGATTTGGAAGAACTCAGATGCTGTACTTTGAGCCTGATCTTTACATAAGGCAGAAAGGATTGAAACTTGGACACTAATGGAATTAAAGTGTATTGAAAGACTCAATTTAGATTGTTCTATACATTGACATTGCACTCAAGGAACATTGTACCGTGTTTTGGAACAAATAGTCACACAACACAGTGAGGATAAGGAAATCTATTTCTAGTAGGGACTTCATCAAATATTTTTGCTATGACATGTCAAAAACTGACTTGAGGATTTTGTAAGCACATTTAAAAGAAACATTTAGGAAGAAAAAGCAAGCAGCTTCCCTCATATAGTGCATCGATTTAGATACATGTGAATGTCTCTGTTTCTCAAAGACCAAATAAAGGAAATTAAAAACAAAACAAAACAAAAAAACCAAGAAAAGAAGAAACAAAACCGATTACAGAGACTTCACATTCACTTTCGAACATCTTGTTCTTAGGTAAACATGCCACTGTCAGACTTAAATCCTACGTATTGCTTTCTTTTCCTGTCCTCATAGTAGATTTAGAAAACTGTTATTTCTTTCTCAAAATTTTGCATAATCCTGTACTTTTAAAGAGAAAATAGCAGTTTCTGTTCAGCCTTTATTTTCCGGCTTACGTAAATTAATTTATTCTATAAGCTAAATAACGAAGTTCTTTATGGACTTCCTGGGTATGCTTTTTGGCATTTGAATCATCTTGGTTCATTTAAACTTGGTTCTTTTAAGGCTATTTTGATGGAAATTTTGATTAATAATTCTTTAGAGACTCAGACAAACCTTTCTAAAGTTACTGCTTTAGCTTATACTGGTTGTCAGTACAAAATACATTTTCATTATGAGAAATGGAGGAAATAAAGAAAAAGAATGAAATAAAAATCACTCAGAATTTGTTGGTAGAAATTGTGTTAATATGTGGACATCATCCTTGTCATTTCCCCTCTGTCCATAGGTACATCATTTTTAATGAAATTTCAATTATATTTAGATACTGTTTAGTGTCTTGCTTTTAAACTCTATGATCATATCCTAGGGTCAACTTACATTAGTTCTAAAAATACTGTATTTTGGCCAGCAGGATGGCTCACAGGTAAAGACTCTTGCTACCAAGCTTAATGACCTGAGTTTAATCCCTGGAACCCACATGGTAGAAGATGAGAACCCACTCCTGTAAGTTGTCCTTTGATTTTGACACACAATGGCATGTTGGTACTCCCCCCAGTTAAAAACATAAAAATAAATATAATAAGAATATATTTATGTTTTAAATCAGTTGCTTTGTAGCCTATGGATGTCTGGGAAAAGGCCATGTTTCTTAATTACTTCTGGTGGAACAGTTTTGTATCAGAAGTGGGGTTTCTCATTGCCTTCAACCAGCTAGAGAAAATTCAACTGCAATGCAAATTAATTCAGAAGAACAACTTGATGACTGCTAATCATTACTGATAGAGATGTCTGAACTTCTTGTCCCTACATGGGAAGAACCCTCAGAGATGAGTGTACCTAGACGTTTGAATGAAAAAAGTTTGGCATATCCCATGACTGTACTAATTAGGCAGACTGTCTCCTAGTGATACTCATTTCTTTCCACATGGAGGTTCTTAGAATTTAATTTGTCAAGCTCTTATGGATTAAAAAATAGATCTTTTAGTCATAAAATTTTTTTATCACACCTATCAATGAGTCACTTACCTATTCATTATCTCACACTTTTCATTTCTGAAGAGAGTCAAATTTGAAAGCAAAAAGGTTTTTCAAAATGAATTTTACAACTAATTTTTGTAAGATCATTCTTTTCATATTCTCTTGCAAATTTCATTTTGCCAGACTCTAGGCAAAGGGAATTATTCCTAATAAATGTATAATCTGTGTCACCCAAAAGGGCTGTTTCACCAGCCAATGGTGACTAATTTCTCCAGTGCATGTTTTTCACCCATGCATAGACCATCCCATCCTGGTAACTGTTACCACCACCATGATCTTCTGGCCATCACACCCCACTAGACATCTATATGAAACAAATACCCCGTAAAGGGAAGGTTTCAGTATAGTCTCAGTGCCAGATCTGGATTCTCAGATCACGGGGAAAATTTCTCTGACTTTAAGACCTTTGGTGATTCAAGTCACATTTCTAAAGCAAAAGGGTAGCAGATATCTGCTTCATTCATGCAGACACATATGCAGAAGCTTTTCTTTCAACTTCACACAAAGAGAGTGAAAGACTCTTTTACACTCTGGGAAACCAGCCGGAACTCTATTAACTGGTATATGAAATAAGTTGAATTCTAAGCTCCAGATGTAACAGAGCACAAATACACTCAATTAATGGAAGAGAAAACTCTAGCCCCTGAACGAAAAGAACTAGAAGTTATCTGTTTAAGCTACAGGAAAAGTTTAATTTGACATTTCTCTTATTTTAATAGTTTGTTCCTGCTTTGCTGACCTTGGAAGAATGAACAGAAATCGTAACCATCTTGGCCACGTACTTTTCCCCCAAAGACAACAGGGCCTTTATTGCCCAGAAACTATGGCTGTATGAACTTTTCTCATTTCTATCACAAATCAATAAAACCAAGAAAAAAGTTCCCTAAGGTGACGGGAGTGCTAGTTTTCCTTGGGATTTGTTATGATGACTTTTAAACACAGGTCATTTGTGTCCCAGTGAAGCATCAACTCTCCAGTCCCATGCTGTGCTGTGGCTTTGGTAGACCAGAAAGGCGGACTACCTGCATCCATCACTGCAACTCCATGTAACAGGGAGGAGTGACAAGTGAATCATCCTCAGATGAGTTATCCTTTCTTACAAGCCATATTCTTATTCATGCCACACAAGTGCTGAATGAGCACCTGTTCTCTCACTAAATGTAACAAACAAATTATTAGACATTTCCATTGCCAGCTAAGATTGGGCGGCATTGAGAGAAAGGGGATATGCACAGAGACGTTCGCTTGGCACAGGGTGGTCGTGGTGGTGACGGTGAGGCAAGTGTGCACTGTTAATAGGAGAAGATGTCAAAAAAATGAAGCATAATAATAGTGCAATTTATCCTTGCTAAACGTACTGCAGTGTGCTATAATTAAATATGAAAACCTAAATTTATCTCTATGTTCGGTTGTCATTAATTTAACAGGGAGTGCACATGTTCTAATCTAATGGCTGATTTTTTTTCTCCATGTGCAGCATATTAAAATGTATATTAGCCTTGAGGTGCATAAACACAAAATAATAGACCAAAGGTTTTGGCCTGTGGAGAAAAAAAATCCATGCTCAAAGGCCATCAAGTTGCTGTGATGCAGGGGAGACACTCACTTAGCCTCATTAAGCCAAAGCTCTCTTTGCTTGTCTTTTGTTCTGCATGACAGCAGCCTCTTTGTTGTATAATAATTCATTCCAAGTTCGTTCCAAGCTACCGAAACTGGTGAACTGTGGCCATTTTAATGAGAAGTATTGGTGGTATGCATAATCGGGAAGCCACGTGGGCTAGACAATCACAGAGCGCTGCAGCCAGCAAAATGAGATATTGTCGAAATCACAAATTTGTCAAGTTGTTTTTGGACAGGGTATTATAATAAGCACTAAAATATGCATCCTATTACGCTGCATCTGCCAGTCAAAGATCACTGTAATGAATGCGGGCTGCAGGGTATAACCAGGCCATTCTCCTAAGTAAAACAAACCACAGTGTACAGAAAAGAATTATGTGGATTTTTTTCCTTTTTCTTCCTTTTTGGCATTGTTGTTGTTGTTGTTGTTGTTGTTGTTTTTTCCCCCAAACCTTCTGCTATGGGAGTCAAGTCCGCCTGGCATTGTGTCCACTGCTCGTGGTGAATACACAGAGCAGGCAGCTGCCTGCAAGTTAACATAAATGCATAGCTCCTTTAATAGGTGTTCTTACCAACTAAGAACACAGTGCCTCAAACTCACACTCAAATTGAGTCTAATGAAGAATTCCTGAGAGAGAAAAGGAAAAAAAAGAAGAGGATGATGAAGAAGGAAATCTCTCTCTCCCCATAATCACCAACCTTCTGTTTTATCCTTTACTACAATAAGGGCTTATCCTTTGAGGTTAGTTTTGTTTGTTTCTCCTGTTTATTCATTTTTGTCTATTTGCTGGTTTTTGTTTTTTTCAGACAAACCTGGGCCGAAATAGATGGTGAGGCACTCCACCTCCATACAAGCTACTTAAACAAACAAAGCTAAACAAAGCAGGTATTGATGTGTAGGGTGAGATTTTTTTCCTTTATGCATAACAAGGGTCTTAGGGAGAGTGTCTCTGTACTTTCTCACCTGAACTAGAACCCTTCTGAGAATGAAAGAGGTAGAGGGTAAACCATCATTTCAGGCATATGAAGGCAAACATCTATGAGACCATCCCACCCCACTTTCAGGATACTGAACAACAAATGTAAAGCAGGCTCACCTGACCAGTGCTGTACCACAGGCGGCTCTCTACTCAACATCTGGGACATTTTTGTTTGTTTTGTTGTCAATGAATGGACTTGTCAGCAGTTGAAGTCCAGTGATTGTGAAACAGCCTCAGAATAGATGGATGACTCCACTTTTCTACCCTTTCTAGTCACTCATTAAACAAACCTTACTGAACCGTTCTGTGAATAGCCAGCATGACTTGGGGCAAGATAGAGAATTATGATTCTCATAGTAGCCATATGCCATACATATTTCATACATTTATATGCCATTATAACTGGAACCAGGGTGGAAAGTAAGTCAAAATGAGTACTGTAAAGACTCAAACAAATAGGTATACACATAGTCAGTGTCAACATACGTATCAAATAGATGCTTTCTTACAGCAGAGGAGAGAAATATCACATTTAATGGAGAAGAATGGATGAAGCTTTGTGGCATAGGTATTGGAAGCACTTTGAAGAATGAGAAGTTAAAACAGGCAGGGTAATAAACTTCCAGAAGAATTGCTTGTCATGAGCCATGACACCAAGGCTTTTGTAGAATGGAGCATGGTGTGGGTGAGGACCACTTGACTCAGAAAATTTATGTGAGAAGGAATAACAGAAGGAAGACTGGTGGGATGCCGGCAGGGAGGTCATGAGGAACCTTGATGAACTGGGGAAAGGAGGACTTATATTTGTGAGGCAAGTAATATCATTGAAGGCTCCTAACAGGAACATGGGCTTTGGAAAGAATAAACTGGCAGTGATCTATAAGAGCTTTACCAAGGGAGAAATTAGGAGGAAAATGTTCATGGTTAAGGAGACAGGTTCTAAATGATAAACTGCAATATTAGTATTTTATATACAGAGAGATAGGGCTGCCCAACATGCTTTTTGTTCTTTCCTGAAATGTTCTTACTGTAAATTTAGACGTATTTGCCAAATTATGTTATAGATTCTCAATATTGTTCAGGCCTTTAGCATTGCTATTTCATCACCACAGACTCATTAGCTGAATGGCACCTTTCTTCAGCTGTACCTTGACAATGGGCATGGCAGCGTTGTGAGCATCATCACTTCACATGACTTGAGCCACCCTAAGCTGGTAGGCATTCTCTTATATATTAATGTCTTGACGTGAGCAGTTTGGAGATATCACAGTCATAGGTCCAGATTTCACAAAGATGACAGGAGAGGTCAAGCGGAGCTCTGAGTTCACCTCAAGAGACACGAAGTAGAAACTCTGGTCAGAGCTGTAATCATGGAAGCTTAAAAGTGAAGCAAGTACCATGGGAGGCGACATCTAGAGTCTTAGGGCTGCAATGCATGAAAAGCAAAGCTTCTCAGTGCCATGGGTCTCATTGTGGGAGCAGTGGTACAGTCCCTCATCACCCACGCGCCTTCCGCACGTGTGTGTGTGTGTGTGTGTGTGTGTGTGTGTGTGTGTCCATTCCTTGGGGACTCATGCTCTGAAATCTGGCCATTACATAGCTTTTTCCTGGTGAGAATTCCATAGTACACAGAAAACATCCAAATCTGTCTGCAGGTTGTATGTCTTGTTAAACTAAAGACAGATCTGCTAGCCAGTAACCAGAAAGTCCTCATTTATCTCTTCATTTCATTAGATTTCCATCAACTAGCCAATACTCTTGTTTTATTTTTCAACTCCAATGGTGAATAGTGAGAGTTATTTTGATTATAGAACTGCTTCATTTTGTCCTGAATAAGGAGAGGAGGCATTTTGAAAACTGTTGAAAGACATCAAGAATATTTACCTTTTAAATGTCATCTGTAACAGTACAACAACAATCTGATGGCTTACTATATAGTAAGAGATATCTACTATAGAGTCCCTGAAAATACATGGTTTTGTTAAAGTGAAAAAAAAATCACAATAATGTCATCTTATATTCTGGCATCAAGACAAAAATCTTTGACTTCCTATTATTAAATAAGCTGAAATACTTTGTAAGACTTCTAATGACCTTTCTCAAGGAACTGAACCTGAGGGCTAGAGAGATAACTGACAGGTTTGGTTCCCAGTATCCATACTGGACAGCTCACAACTGCCTGCAACTCCAGCTCCAGGAAGTCCAATGACTCCTTTTGGTTTCTTTGGGCATCCACAAATAAATACACACCAACACAAATTCAAAATAAAATAAAATCTTAAAAAACTGAACCTTGTCAGGAAAGGTGGCATGTACCTCTAGTCCCAGCCTTCCAGAGGTAAAGGCAGGTGGATCTCTGTGAGATGGAGACCAGCCTGGTCCACATAGTGACTTCCAGGCAGGGACTCTGTCAAAAACAAGCAAGCAAGCAAACAAACAACTGAACCTCTTATAGTATATTGTTTATATCATCTTGCACAATAGCTATTTAAGCTTAAACTTTCAACTAAATACAAACTTATGCATCACTCTGACCTCATGGCATAATCACTCATGCTTTGGGTCTGGCAGACATTAGAGAACTGGAAAGGTGAATGTGAGTGTTTAGTACTCTGAAGTTCATTTCTACCAGAAATACATGATGCACAGCTGCACCAATAGAAGATGACAAAAATTAGCAATCTTTTGAAAATTAGCATTTTTTAAATGGAAGCAATCTGTGCTGATTATCATAAGTTAATATTGTATAAATAATTAAAATATTCTACATAGATCAAGTTGAAAGCTCATATTGGTGGCAACCGATATTGGATTCTAATTGTGTTTTCCTTGCAAAATAGATACCACTTTCTTTTCATCCTCCTCCTATTTTCTTAGCCGATGGCAGCACCATCTTGCAAACAGATCTCTATACTAGCCAGCACTAGCTACATGATTTGAGAACCTTTTGAAAAATATAAATGCAGAGCCTTTGTTGAAAATTAGGAATTATAGAGCTGGGGAGATGGCTCAGTTGGAAACGTGCTTGCCACACAAGCATGAAGACCTGAGTTTTTATCCCCAGAACCCTTGTAAAATAACCAAGCACAGTGGTGTGCATCTATAACTTCAGCACTGGGGAACAGGGAGGGGAAGGCCTGGAGTTCATGGACCAGTCAGTCTAGCACAACTGGTGAGATGCAAGTTCACTTAGAGACTCTGGCTCAAAAGAACAAGATGGAGAGCAACTACGAAAGATGCCCAACGTCAGCCTCTGGCCTCTGCGTGCACAGACACACATGCACACGTACTTGCATGCACACACACATATATCCACACAGTTAAGAATTTTAAGGTGGTGTTGGCAGAGTAGGACTCTTCTCAGAGGGAAGTCTTAGGCAAATGCAAAGTCTGCACATCCAGGAAGATGTGCTGGTAAGAACCTCAGACAATGCTGCTGGTTTCACAGCTGTATATTTCCTATGTATTTTCACATGGCAGCACAACGATGCATTTAAAATAAATTTGGGGCTATGTCATCGTCTGTACAAAACCATTTGGCAACCTCCTTATGCACATCCAATAAAATCTAAATTCTTCATAATAGCCAATAAACATTTATGAGATACAACCATATCACCCTTTCTAATCCCATGTAATTCCACTTCCAATTTATTTTTCTTCATCTTTGGCCATCTGGCCTTCTCTCTGATTGTTGCTCAGCACCCCAGATTCTATTTCTTCCAAGTAGAATGCCATTTCCCATCCCTTCTCATACTTCACATATCATTTCAAATGTCCTCAAGGGCCTTTTTTTTCCTTTGCACCCAAACTAAAGACCATGAACATTCCCCATTATTTGTCTTCGACATACAGCTTTCTTCTCTTTGAGATAGTCAG
>NW_008338999.1:3337672-3338219 GCF_000622305.1 Nannospalax galili
CTAGTCTAGTTTAATTGTATAGGTAGTGTTAATGATCATGGCCACACATCCAAATGTGATTTCCAGGAAACTCCAACTAACATGTATAGCCATTTATTTCAACGGGGAGCACTTCAAATGCTTCTGGTAGAAAAAAATGCACTATGAAGTTTTACCGAATGCTTCTATCAGTTTCAGAGCCAAAAGGGTAAAGTTGAGTTGGGTTTCATTCTAGTTAAAACAAAGAGATTTGAAAAGTCAGTGCCAGTATTACTTTTTGTGTAGAATGCAAAAATATGAATTTTAATGGTACATCCATTTGTTAGCTGTTAATTCACACATGTGCACACACACACACACACACAACACACACACACACAAAGGCAGATAGAGGGACTTAATGCCCATCAACATATCTATTTAATAATGATATTACTATATAGGTTAGTACATAGACACAATTTAATACATATTAATCAATATATCCAAATATGATATCATACCTATGATATAGACACAGAGACATTGTCATAGGTATAGGATAATATATTAATATATAATAATCATA
>NW_008338999.1:3338577-3338853 GCF_000622305.1 Nannospalax galili
ACTCTCATTTGAAAAAAAAACTAGCCATTCTTGGGGGGGGGGTGTCTTCACCCTAGAACTGCCTAGCCACTTTCTACCTCCTGTTCTCATTACTCCTCCCTCTGAAGAGGTAACCTTAATTGCCAATAGGGAATTGGGGTGCTGGACTCTGGGGCTTCTTCCATGCTGAATAGGGACACAGTGTGAGGCAACTGGAGTACCTCTTCAGTGGGTCTATCTAAAAGACTCCCAAATTGCATAACTCTTATCTCTAGGGGGAAAGGAAAGTCCGTGAAG
>NW_008338999.1:3338900-3344609 GCF_000622305.1 Nannospalax galili
ATTACAAGTTCTAGACAGGGAACTAGAAAAAAGTCAGAACAGGGCACTTTTCAAATGTTCATATGAGAGTCCGTTGGAGTTTCTTGACAAGAGCTTCCCAAAGCATCCCTCTATTGGGTTCTTCCTCATTTTTCTTTTGTTTTACAAGACTGGACTAGTTGGCTGGGAAGAGTGGCTGGAAAAAGTGGCTGGATATTCAGGTGGGGGTCCAGTGACCTAGCTTGGCACTCCTTTAGTGAATGAGCACAACTGTCAACAAGCCCAATTGTGACTACGTTCCGTGATCAGGATCAGCTGAAGTCATGATGATGGTAGTTATTTCATGCAGAAGGGACTGCTGTATAGCATCATCTTATTAAAAGGACCTGGAATTTAAAAGATTTGGTGCTAGGAGCCACATATGGGGAGAACATACATCGTTTAGTTTTCTGAGTCTGTGTTACTTCACTTAGTATAACAGTTTCTAGATCCATCCATTTAACTGCAAATTTCATTATTTCATCTCTCTTTATTGCTGAATGGAACACCATTGTCTAAATGTACCACATTTTTGTTAACCACTTGTCAGTTGAAGGACACTTAGGTGGCTTCCATCTCTTAGCTATTGTGAAAAAAGCAGCAACAAACATGGTTGTACAAGTGTCTCTATAATAGGATGGGTCCTTTGGGTATATGCCAAGGAGTAGTATATTTTTAGTTTTTTAAGAGTTCGCCACACTGTTTTCCATAGAGGCTGCATGAGTTTGCAATCCCACCAACAGTGAATGATCTTTCCCCTTTCTCCAAATCCTTGCTAGCATATGCTATCATTTGTTCTTTAGATCCTAGCCAGCCTGATTGGGGTAAGGTGATACCTTAGGGTGGTTTTGATTTGCATTTCCCTAATTACTAACGATGTTGAATACTTTTTGAGAGGTCAGCAATCAATAAGTGGGACCTCATTAAACTAAAATCTTCTGTGCAGCAAAAGAAACAGTCAAAGTGAGTGAAGAGAAAACCCACAGAATGGGAAAAATCTTCACCATCTGACACATCTGACAGAGGTTTAACATCCAGAATATATAAAGAACTCAAAAAACAAAGAATTGAGAAACCAAATGGCCCAATAAAAAGATGGGCTAAAGATCTAAACAGAGAGTTCTCAAAGGAAGAAATAAAGATGGCTAAGAAACATCTCAAAAAGTGTTCAACATCGTTAGTAATTAGGGAAATGTAAATTAAAACCACCCTAAGGTATCACCTCACCCCAATCAGATTGGCTAGGGTCAAGAGAACAAATGATTCCAAATGCTGGTGAGGATGTGGAGATAAAGTAGAATTTTGACTATAACTTTTTTTTATTTGTCCTCAATTTGAGTGCATCCTAGTTCATTACATTTTGAAGTCCGTTCCCATTGCCCTTCTGCCATGTAGCTAATGATCTGTAAAACACTTAAAAACACTAGAGGAATTCATTTTTAAAGAGGAACCCTATGGAGAAGGCTTTGGAAATGTGAGAAAATCTCTTATAATCAGCCATTTATTTATCTGTGCTTTATAAAACACTAATTTTCTCTAGCAATTTTTTTTTTAGCAAGGCAAACCTACAGTGTGTTTTGTACTTTGACCTGATTATAACTGATAGCATTTTAGTTTTTTTCATTAGCTACAATACCAAAACAAGGCTGCAGCCTAATGAGCTGATTCACTCTCCAGAGAAGCAGGGTTGAGGTCTCGGTAGCAGAGGAAATTGAACAGGTATGTCCATACTCCTCCCCACCCACTGCCATGTTCATGAATCATACTGTGACGTGGTGTAATGGTCTGTATGACTCCAGGGGACATGGTGAGGCAATGCTAGAAGTATGGGTCAAGTAATTCCACTTGCATGACAGGCAGCCTTGTGCTGGGAAGCTCATGTATTTTGCCTGTGCCATGCTAACAGTGGAGCAAGCAAGGCAGACCTGGTGTGGTAATGGGGTTAGGAGTCAACACCTGGTTATTTTCTCTTGGAGAGAATGATCATTTATTTATTTTTCTTTGTTCCAATTAAATTTTAAGTTAACATACAAAGTAACGAATTTCATTATGACATTTTTTATACATTTGTGTTATTGTACTTTGCTCTGATTCATGGGCCTTCCCCACTCCCCTAATTCCTACCCTCTTACTGGTCTCCTTTTCACCTAAATAGTCCCTCCTTCTGCTTCATGTCACATTTATTCCATTATTCTCACTATTTGCGTGTCAAGGGAGAGTTTATATAGCTGAATGGTTTGGCACCTAGACTGGGCCTGGGTGCTATTAAATTTGTAATACGTGTATTAATATTTGGGACATGTTTTTCAGTAAAAATTCTCTACCATATTTCAAAATTTCCCTAAAACCAGAGTCTTTTCACATTCCCTAATTCCATTATGTTGTCATAAATCTTATCTTGGAATCATCATTTAAATTATTCACAGGTTTTTTTTTTTTTAGTCTATAAAACTCTATAACCTACTGTTCTCTTATCCTGTCTGACATCTGAGTCTTTCCACTTTTGTGTCCAAAAGTTCTCTCTAAATTTTCACTTGAGTCATTAAAAAAGAGCCATTATCTGGCTTTTCCATGATTTGCCACTGGGTAGGAGGCTACAAATTGCATTAGTTGTTTTTATTATCCTAATATATTGAAAGGCTGATTTTACTCTAATCCGTTCTTTACTTTCATCCCAGTTCTGGGTCTCCTGATAATACTGCTTCCTAAAGTGCATCTATTAAATGTATTACTTGGTATTATTATTGCACAGATTCATATCTTACATTCTTTCAGGTTTCATTTTCAACATTCTTTTGTGCGAGTTATCTTTTCCTGAGAATTGAAAGCAGCTCCAAGTTTGTAGCTGTCTATAAATTTCCTTAATGTTCTTTTGATTTCACTTTCAGTGATGTCATTAAATAGGTCATAAGAGATACTTCTAACACTGTGATTTTATTTTACTGTAACACGTCTTCATGCAAATGAACATACAAACTAACATGCATCAGTCACCTGAGGATCTTGTTAAAATGCAGATCGTGTCTTAGTAGGTCTGGAACTGTGCCTTGTATTCTGCACTTAGATTGGTGACGCTGGTTCAGATAACGTACTTCAAACATCATTGATCTACACAATTCAAGTTGATGCAGTCACCATGAATAACTGAACTGATTGCATGTACTAAAAATGTAAGGAAAACATTTCTTTATTGCTGGAAATTTTTTGAAAAATTATGGTTATTTGAAATGAAGGAATTTCTTTGATCTTGGAATACAGGGTGGACCTCACTTTAATATACCCTGAGAGACTGGAACTGCTTCTCCCTCTTGAGACTCTAGCATTGTGCCTTCCATAGAAAGATGCTCACTGGGGTTTCTTCTAAGTCCTTTGTGATGATAAGCGGTCTTAGCTAGTGTTTGCCCACATTCAAACATATGTCACCTTTTCTGCCCACTAACACAGCTTCAGACAGCCTTCTGTGGTGGATTTCCATCATCTTGCCCCTTTTTTTATTGGGAGGATTTATCTACTTATGTGGGATTTTATTCCTCAAATAACATAGCTTTTATTGCAGAACCCTAAGGAACACAGGTGCCTGGTTATCCCTAGCTGAAGTTTCCTATTATGAAGGTAGTTCTCTATCCAGGACAACAAAGTTCCTCTCATTTCCATGGTGACTGGAAATGATGATAAGGCACAAGAGACAGAAAGAACATGTGAAGCAGAAAAAAGGAGGATTGGAATTTCTCCTGACTCCAGAAATATGTATTTTGTTGTGCAGAATGGAGTGTCATTTCTGAAATATTTTACTTTCCGTGAAAATGGCCACGCCGCTTGATGGATATATTTTCCAGGTGTACGGGCACTCCCATACCTGCAATATGTGTATAAGCTCTCCTTTACTGCTGACACTTTTATTCACCATTAATGGTACATGGAGCTAAAAGTGATATATTTTCTAGACATGGGTTGATTTCAGATGATGTATTTCTGCAACTGAAGAATGAGATTCTTTACAATGAGCCATGTTGAAGAGGTGCTTCTATAATAATCAGGCATCATGTATTTGAACTTGACTGCTCAGAGTAACCATATATATTCTTATTGAAGTGCGAGGCGCTTAAAACAGTTTTACTTCATTCCTCAGTTAACAAAAATGACCCTGAAAGTACACTGATGGCAAACAGCATTGCACCAATTATACCCTTCACTGCCTTTGATTGTAGGGTTTTCTCTTTATTAGCTTAAAAGTGAGTAGTACCAAGTCCAATTCCCCAGGGCCTTTTCTGCTTCCACAAATCATGTCAAATTGCTGACAACCAGTGAATTCATTACTCTGATTTAGAGATGGCAGTGCATAGGATGAACATTTACAAACAACAGTGAAATCATTTGAGTCTTCATTTGTATGAGTTTGCAGTTTGACAAAGGTTCTTATTTTTGGGAATGTTCTGTGAGGATCCTTCAAGTTCCTTATGGATGGTCGATGATTTTTGGAGGTTTCCTTTTCATGTAATGAGAGTTGTTACTGTTTGGCTTTGCCCACAGGTTCTTTCATCACATAAAGGTCACCTAAATGGATTTAGTAAGTTCTAAAAGAGAGCGGAGGGTGCTGGAGGAGGAGAATGATATCTTTCTCTCTGCCTGAGGTCAGAACCAAGGGCTATCAAGCAGTAAAGTTAAATTTCACCAAGAATCCGTAGTTTAAGGAGTTGAGAAAAAAGTGCTCTGGACCAACAAAGTGTTTAGAAGAGGAAGGGATAACCAGGACAGGAGAAAGCTACATCTGCAGATGTCTTCCACCCATGTACACCGTTCGCTGAGATACTACACGGGTATTCATTTGTCTGCCTGCATGCAGAAAAATCAAATTAAGATGAGTACTTGTAGGTCTAGAAAGTCCAGATTCTGTCTGGACATCACTCACACAGTCGAGATATAATATTTTAAAACTGTCAGACCTGATAAAGCAGGAAATTATGACCCTTCTCCAAAGATGATTCAGAGGTTAAAATCAGAGAGGCTAAGGGTGAGAAGTTAGCTATTACCACTGCACTTGGGATATAAAGTGAAATACTTGGACGATGAATGATGAGATAAGAAACATTAGAGGGAACAAGAATAAAAATGAAACAAATGAGCTCTGCTTCCCTGGGCATGCACAACCGCAGGTGTCTCTCCTGGTTAAGTTGATCGCGCCCTCTGCGCCTTGACTCCCCCAGCCTCATTCACCCTCCCATCTCCCCTGCCTGTCTCTCCTCCTACCTGTGTCCTGACCCATTCCTTGTCTTGGTGCCCCAGACAATGGGGGAACCAACACTGCTTCCTGATCCTTTGCATACAGACCAACCCAGTTCCTTCTTGGGTCCCCAGGAGCACTCTGGGCCTGGTCCTGCCCTCACCTCCCTCTACTTCCCTGGGCCTGCAGGACCCATCAGCCTTTTTCCTGGAGGCTGGGGCTGACCTTTCCTCTTCCTGATCCTTTTCATACAGACCACCCCAGCTCCTCAGTGCAGTCCCCAGGAGCACTTGAGGCCACTTTCTGCCCCCATCTTCCTTTGCATCTCTGCCCTAAACCAGCATCTTTCATGGGCCTGGCTCCCAGGCCAGTCCAACCCCCAAATTCCTGAGGCCAAAATCTCTCCTGGACGGATCTAACCTTAGGAGAAAGTCTGAGAGCATCTGATCCTCATCTGACTTGGGCCTCTG
>NW_008338999.1:3346076-3347246 GCF_000622305.1 Nannospalax galili
TAATCCCAACTCATTGATAGTCGTCGACTTCAATACCCCACTGTCTCCATTAGATATATCAACAGGGCAGAGAGTTAACAGAGAAACATCAGAATTAAACAATAACATATATCAAATGGACTTAACAGACATCTACTGAGTATTCCACCCAAGCACCAAAGGACATACTTTCTACTCAGCACCCCATGGAATCATCTCCAAAATTGACCATATACTGGGGCACAAAACAAACCTCAACAAATCCAAAAAGATTGAAATAATTCCATGCATTCTATCAGACCACAATGCAATAAAGCTTACAATCAACACCTGAAGAAGCTCTAATCACCACATGAACACATGGAGATTAAACACCACACTCCTAAATGATGAATGTGTCAAAGAGAAATTAAGAAAGAAATGAAAGTATTCCTGGAACTAAATGAAAAGGACAATACAACACAACAAAACCTCTGGGACAGACTGAAAGCAGCCCTTAGGGGGAAGCTTATAGCTCTAAGTGCCTACAACAAAAATTGGAAGAACACAAATAAATGACATAACATTGCAAATCAAGACACTTGAAAAGCAACAACAAACGAAACCCAAACCCAGCAGACAAGAAGAAGTAAAAAAAATCAGGGCAGAAATTAATGAAATTGAAACAAAGAGAACAATATAAAGAATCAATGAATCCAAGAGCTGGTTCTTTGAAAAGATAAACAAGATTGACAGACCGCTAGCCCAATTAACCAAAACAAAGAAAGAGCACCTCCAAATCAACAAAATCAGAGATGGAAGGGGAAACATCACAACAGACACCAGAAATATACAGAACATTATAAGGCAATACTTAAAAAACCTATATGCTACTAAACTTGAAAACCTAAAAGAAATGGATGGATATCTAAAGGTATGGGAACCACCAAAACTAAACCAAGAAGAGATTAACAGCTTAAACAGACCCATATCACAAAAAGAAATTGAAACAGTAATACAAAACCTCCCGACTAAAAAAAGCCCAGGACCAGATGGATTTACAGCAGAATTGTATCAGACATTTAAAGAAGATCTGCATCCAATACTACTTAATTTATGCAAAAAGATAGAAATCGAAGGAGAACTTCAAAATTCCTTCTGTGAATCCAGCATCACTCTAATACCAAAGCCAGGCAAAGATACAACCAAAAA
>NW_008338999.1:3348180-3353051 GCF_000622305.1 Nannospalax galili
CACATGGAAACACACCCCTTCACTATAGCTGCAAAAAGTAAAATATCTCAGAATAAACCTGACCAAAGATGTCAAAGACCTCTACAATAAAAATTTTATATCTTTAAAGAAAGAGATTGAGAAGACATCAGAAGATGGAAGGACACGCTCATGGATTGGAAGAATTAATATTGTGAAAATGACCACTATATCAAAAGTCATTTATAGATTCAATGCAATGCCAATTAAAATCCCCATGACATTTTTCACAGATGGAAAAAACCATCCTAAGATGCATATGGAAGCACAAAAGATCTCAGATACCCAAAGCAACCCTGAGCACTAAGACCAATGCCAGGGAATGATAACAGATTTTAAGCTGTGTTATAGAGCTATAGTCATAAAAACAACATGGTTCTGACACAAGAATAGACCCATAGATCAATGGAACAAAAATGAAGACCCAAATATGAGTACATACAATTTCAGCCACCAGATATTTGACAAAGGGGCCAAGAACATTAACTGGAGGAAAGACAGCATGTTCAGCAAATGGTGCTGGCAAAACTGGAACTCCACATGTAGAAAAATGAAACTAAACCCCTATCTTTCACCCTGCACAAAAGTCAATTCCAAATGGATTAAAGACCTCAATGTAAAGCCTGAAACTCTGAAACTGTTAGAAGAAAACATTGGGAAAAACCTACAAGATATAGGTGTAGGAAAGGATTTTCTAAACTGGACATCAATTGCTCAGGAAACAAGGGCAAGAATTAACAAATGGGACCTCATTAAACTAAAAAGCTTCTGTACATCAAAGGAGGCAACCAGGGAAGTGATCAGAAAACCCACAGAATGGGAGAAAATCTTCACCAGTGACACATCTGACAGAGGTTTAATATCCAGAATATATAACGAGCTCAAAAAACAGAGAATCAAGACAAGAAGTAACCCAATTAAAAGATGGGCTAAGGAACTGAAGAGAGAGTTCTCAAAAGAAGAAGTAAAGATGGCTATGAAGTTAATTTTAAAGATGCTCAACATCACTAACAATTAGGGAAATGCAAATTAAAACCTCTTTAAGATTTCATCTTACCCCAGTCAGACTGGCTAAGATCAAGAAAACAAATGATACCAAATGTTGGAGGGGATGTGGGGAGCTGGTGGGGCTACAAACCTTTCAACCCCTATGGAAAGCAGTGTGGAGAACTCTTAAAAAAGTACAAATCGACCTACCATTTGACCCAGTTATACCACTCCTTGGCATATACCCAAAGAACTCATCCTATTGTAGAGACACGTGTATATCCATGTTTGTTGCTGCTCTTTTCACAATAGCTAAGAGATGGAAGCAACCTAGGTGTCCCTCAATTGACAAGTGGCTAATGAAAATGTTCATTTATACAATGGAGTTTTATTCAGCTGTAAAGAAAGATGAAATCATGAAATTTGCAGGTAAATAGATGGAAGTACAAACTCTTATACTAAGTGAAGTAACACAGACTCAGAAAAAAAATCAACATATGTTCTTCCTCATATGTGGATCCTAGAACCAAACCCTGATAAGTGAGTATATATCCAGACATAACTACAGGAACTAGGATAATGGAAAGGAGACAGGGAGGTAAGGCAAAAGAAAGAACCTGAAAGAGAAGAACAGTAGGAAACAGGCCTTAATAAGGGAGATATGGATAAAAATTGGGTAAGTTTAAGGGAGGGGGGAGGGAAGGGTATACAAGGAACCTAGGGGATAAAGGGAAAGAAGGAGCTCCAGAGAGGTAGTACCATAGGAGAAGGGTATTATTAAGGGAGAAAGGGGTGAAATGGGGGCATCTTAACTGGGAAAACCATGATGGGGGGTGTGAGACAATGCAAAAGATAAACAGCTACTTTTAAAAACCAGAGGGAACCATATTACTCCAACCACCTACTGACAAATTATACATAGCAGATCAAGAAAAATATCTCTAGATAAGGTTTATTTGAGACCAACTGGTCATTACCCAAGATTTATCTGCAAGACACACAGTAATTAAAAGTACCAAAAAAGTGGAACTAACCTGCTTTGATGTTTAATAGACATACTTTGAGGCCTATAATAATTTTGTAGATGGACATAAAGGACAGTTTTTACTCCTTGCCCTCCTAGGTCAACTAGTTCCAGGGAACAATGAACATCTCTCCAAATGCCCTATAATTGTGGTGAGTCACCTGTCCTCTTGATCAAGGAGGCCAAGGAGACCCCACCAGATGGACTTGAACCAGTGTCCAAACTAGAAAAGGAGGGTCAACACAGAGGAATTATTTTCTCCATGCTTCCAAGCGAAGCCAACCATGGTCGAGAAGGACCTTTAACTTACCTTCACATAGGTGGAACTGGTAAAAGAAAGGAGCCAGGGGCTCCTCCCAAGCCCATGTGACCCCTGAGGAACAAATCCTCAAACGACCTTCAGAGTAAAACTAAATTGGTTTATCTGGGCCGACTGTATGGCTTAAACACCCAAAAGGAAAGTATAACCAAAGATTAAAGGGGTCAATATAATTTTTTTAAGAGTCCATAGGCATAGCTAAAGGCTACATAACAAGCAACATTGCCAGATAAGAGATACCTTCTTTTGAGTTGTTGGCCATGGTGGCTAAAGAGACTCTCAGTTAGTAACCCAGCATAAAACTGGGAAAATGAACAGCAGACCCCAATCTTATCTAAAGGAATATTGACAACTGATTGCTGCTAGATGAGGAACAGCTGACCTTCCTAAAACAAAGTCCTCTAGATAGGTTGACTAGATTCACCAGATGGATAAGTCGTGGGGAATGGCTGGGGGTGCTGACAACACAGCAGACAGCAGCAGGGATATCAGAGTATAAGGGCTCTAGTGGGGGGAGGGGGGCCATGGGAGGGTGCTGCCTGGGAAGTGGGTGTATAGATGAATAAGATGGTTTGGTATGTTCCGTGTGATACATACACACACACACACACACACACACACACACACACACACACAATCAACAAAAATTTTAAAAATGTATTATGTTTGAGGAGGAAGCATGGAAATTTATGTCATGTCAATTAGTAGAGGTGATAAACATTACCAGTGAAATCTACCTGATGACTTTATAGACATACACAGGCGCCAAGGATCCAAGTGCAACCGGATGACTAGTAATGACTAGTAATAATCAGATACATACAGATTAGAGATGCATGCGCCAGCATCTCAGTGTTAGTAGCAAAAACAACGAGTCTTTCTGCAAGGAACAATATATTCTAAAATGAAATGGAGATCTTTTTTAAAGGTTAAAAACTCATTCAATTTTATGTCTTACAGAGCTTATACTGAGTTCAATATTGTATAACTGTATTAATTCAACTGTGAACCTAGAAACTTACAGCCACTTGTGAAAGAGATGTACTCTTGCTCTGGAGTGTGTTACTGAATATGTTAAAACTGTAGTGAAATGCTTCTTCTAATCATGCAGTTACTAAAAATTTTTTAAAAGAATTTTAGGATTGAAAATTGTAATTATTAACTCACATCCACTTTAGTTCACCTGCCCTGGGCTTACACAAAACCAGGCTTATCTACAATCATTCAAGAAAGGGGAAGGGGTTCACAAGGCCTTAGCCCTCTTTTGAACTATTGGCTACTGACAGATTCTGGGAGAGGGGGAATTCAGTCTTTAGTTGTGCGCCCTCTGCTGAGCCCACCAGACTCAATGGAGAGAACTCCAATCCAAAGTCACACAGGTGGCTTTGGTCAATTTCAATGGGCCAGAAAACAAAACAAATAGGCATGAACGTGAGAGAGATTTGTGAGCGGGAGGAGTGTGGCAAAGGTGTAAGGAAGGTGGGAGGTACGACTGGTCAATGTGTAAGGCACGTGTATGTGAAACTGGAGAAAAAATTAAAAGAATATGAAATTTGGAGTGGAAAAAATTCATTAGGTAGGATAAATCACACAATGGTGGTAGTTTGAGAAAGATCTGGTGAACTTAGTAGGAAAGAACTAGAAATGACCTCATCTGAAAACAGAACATAGTTGGGAACCACAACAAAACACAAGGACACACAGACAAAATGAATGAAAAGTGCTCAAAGACGTTTACCCAGAGACTCTGGAAATGAGAAAGAATGGACAGAAAATTATTTAAAGAAATAATAGCCAAAATATTCCCTAGTTTGGTAGAACACACACACACACACACACACACACACACACACACAGACACACACACACACACAGATTCAAGAAGCCCAAAGACGCTTATGCTGGTTAAACATTACAAATGAGTTTACGAAGGTCTGCAACATTTTGGTATTATGTAGGAGCCATTTGGGAACTCTGAATTTGTGGTTTATTGGTGGGGGGTGGGGAAACCACACGTGAAATGAGAAAAATAACTGGAAAAATAAAAACGAATTAGGGGTTGGAAGACAGCTCAGATGGCGAAGTGTTGGATGTGCAAACATGAGGACCTGAATTAGAGCCCAGCACCCACATAAAAGCCATGTCTCCCAGCGCTGCAGACCTACGGGAAAGGGGAATCTCGGGCTCCCTGTCCAGCAAGTCTAGACTACTGGGTAAGCTCCAGGTCCCTGTGATAGCTGTCTCCAAAATAAGGTGAACAGTTCCTGAAGAAGGTTGACCTCTGGCCTCAACATACAAGTGCACATACATGTATCCACACATGCTCACACACAATAATTACCATTATATATTTGTTCCTTTTAAGCCTGTTTGTAGAATATTATTCGAATAGTGATTTTATCTAGTAGATAAAAACCAGATATAATGATTCATTTGGTATGGCACTAAAGTAAATCCCAGAGTTTCCTTTCTGTTATTTTAATCTTGGAGACAAATGAAGGCTACATTTTCTGCTGATAGCCT
>NW_008338999.1:3353143-3392716 GCF_000622305.1 Nannospalax galili
AGTTTTATACTTATATGAATATGTATTTCATTCTTTACATTTACTTTGTAGTAGGTTGCTGGGTTTTCCAAGATGTGTTTTGTATAATTTCTATTTAAAGGAAGTGAAATTAAATCAAAATTTTATTTTGCAACTATTGCTGTTAAAGAAAAATTTAATAACAAAGACAATTTTTCTCACGTCCTTCAAGAATATTGAAAAAGAATACCTGGGAAGCTACACTTGAAATGCAAGATGAACTATTTTTCCTAAGTTTTTCATAATAGAATATTATATATTTCAGTGGAACACGGTGTCTTTTTGATAATATTGGTAAGAAAGTTAAGAATGCCTCTCTCTTAAATATATCACTTGACACATGTGAGATTAGAGAATCCCATAGATTACTGAAGGCCAACTGATGGAGTATGGAGTGTCTGATTCCCAGAGATAAGCTAGCTTTTTAAAACAGGAGCAGCCCCGTAAGAGAGCTCCGCCTCCTATCAGGCTTCCTCTAGCTCTCAGAGTTTAAAATCAATTATAATTTCATTGGTACTTGAATTTTCTCTTATTAGTGCTTATTTTTGAATATCTGAATTTCAAAGAGAACATGACAGCTTACACCTGGACTCAGCCAGTGGGAAGTAGGAAGGCACCCCAAACTGTTTCCCTACAAGAGCCTTTTCTGTCAGTGGGTCCCATACCGTGACACCTGCCTGAAAGTCTGACTGTCATTTCTATTTTCAGGTTTCTGTGTTTTTAAAGCCCAATTCTCAGGAGATTTTGGAAACAGGAATTTGGGCCTGGTCACTGTTTGTGTTCAAGTTAATTTTTCAAATAGCTTCGGGATCGGCTTAGTTAACTTGGCAAAATGCCTTCTGACATGAATTGGCATATTTAAAACTTGGCTAGTCTTTCCTTTACCCAGACCTCCAGCAAAGTCTGCTTAATTCGAAGCAGGAATTTTAGCAACATTCTGTCCTGGGTTTGTATCTTGAACTGACTAATTTCAAGACAGGCAGTTCCTTCTGGATTGTACCCAATTTAGAAACAAAGACAGAATAATGGTTAAATTGGCTGAATAATTTCTGGCTCATATAAATAACTTCTTCAAGGATTTTTCTTTTCTATATAGCTACAAGGATTGTCTCAAATAGCCCTTATTTATAAGTTAAAAATTGTAATGCTAGAAGCTCTAGCACAGAAAACATCTCAGAAACTGAGGAAGAAATGTAAGTTTAGTCTATCATACTGATTCTGTGAAAGAAAGAATAGGTTCAATGTTCCAGTATATTCAGAACTAGAGGAAAGCCCCTGTATTCATTGGGAAGTTGTGGATATTGCTAAGGCAGTTAACAAAGAGCGATACATTTAGGATATACAGATGTGCTCTCCTTTTATTTATTTATTTATTTTTTGTCTTTTTGAGACAGGGTCTCTCTGTTGCCCCAGCTGACCTGGAACTCACTATGTAGACCAGGCTGGCCTCGAACTCACAAAGATCCACCTGCCTCTGCCTCCCAAGTGCTGGGATTAAAGGCGTGTGCCACCATGCCCGGCTTAACTCAACATGGAGTTTAAAATATGTATTAATCGTTAAAGTGATTTTCCAAAAGGAAAAGAACAATCTACTACTCAGTTCTACCCACTGGTGCCTATGAACAGTATCACAAGCTAATGGGATAACCCCGTATTAGTCCATTTGTTCTTCAATAATGAAATAGCACAGCCTGAGTTATTTATTAACAATGAAATGTTTGCTTCTCACAGACTGAGACATTCCATGAAACTCCTCAGTAGCTTTGGTGTCTGATGAAGGCCACTTTACCACTTCCAAGATTGGTAGAAATTGTCAGGAGAGCAAATGGTACATTTTTCATATGCTTGAAGGGACAGCAAGAAAAGACTGTGCTTACCCTCAGACTCATTCCCTAGCAAGCATGCAACTGTGTTTAAGACTTAATCACCTTTCAAACCACATGTGTTTCTACTGCTCCTGTATCAGGGGCTAAATTTCAGCATGAATTTTGGAGGACATGCTATTCTTCCAACCATAGCATCATGTTTTAGAAATGAAGTTTGAGAGAACAGCCTCATCTTACTAACCCATGTCCACTCAGTGGACGTGAGTTTTTTTTAAAAATTTCACAAATATCCAAGTATTTTGCACACAGTTGAAATAGCTTAAAAACATCAGATTAGATTCAGAGTATTTTCCCAAGGAAAGGAAGGTCACAAAAGGGCCAAATGACTAACTGAAAAAATAAAGCAAGAGAAGGAACTATGTCTCCGAGCTAGCTCCTAAGATGTGCTCTTTTCCACTGTGAACTGACTAATATGCGCCGTTTGGTTTCTGAAGTAAGACTTTGGTGGGCAAATGTATAACAGGGTCTTCTGCGTATGTCACATGAACTTTTTTTCAATGTCAAACATGGTGTGATGAGTTCAATAATTTTATCTCCAATATATCTTTCAACCTGTTCAGTTGCTACCTCTGTTGTTCTCAATAAATAATAAATTTTCAAAAAAAAAAAAGCAAGGCATAAAAATTTCAATTACTCCCTCTCTCCAAATTTCATTGTTCCCCTTGACAGTCAGTCTTCTATCTCACTTCCGGGAAAGGTCACAATTAATACATTTTCTTTTACTATAGGTAGAGGTGCCTTTGTAGAGATTCATATAATTGTAATGAAACAATATATATCTTTCGTGTCTGTCCTCTTTTGCTCAACACAATGCTCTTCAGGCTGTTGCATGCACCACTGCTACATTCCCTTGTGTTGCTGAGTTAATGCCTCAGCATCCCGTGCTATGGTTGTACCAAAATGTGTCTACCTATTCATTTGGTGATGGGTATTTGGGTTGTTCTTAGGCTCTGACTATAACAAATAAAGCAGCTGCGAGCATTCACATGGAGAAAGAGAGAGAGAGAGAGAGAGAGAGAGAGAGAGAGAGAGAGAAGGAGAAAGAGAAAGTTAAACTTGCACATAAAACTGAAGCTTCCATACCAACAGGGGAAAATTCACTTTTTTCATGTTTTCTTAAAGTGACTGGTGGTTTATCTTTATTGTTCCTTATCCCTTGACAGGTGACCAACTTAACTACTGAGTCCTTCAAAGCTTCTCGATCTCTCCACTTAGAGGCAAAAACTCTTAGATGTTAGGAGTTATATTCTGTGTTAGACTCCTCCAGAAATAAGCTAGAATCTCAAAATTTGCCACTTGAGCCATGTGTTCGTCTAAATTTGTGGAAAACAGAATTTAATGCAGCTTCAAGAATGCTTTCTAAGTATCACATTATTTGAGGATTTGGAAGATTTTATTTTGTTTCCAATAGTTTTATTACCACAATTCTTAACCAACTTTAGAAGATACAGTAATGCTAACTTAGGAATTAGGAAGGGTTTGATGAAAAAAAGCTTAAATTTTAAAATTTATTTCTGTTTTTATTTATGTGTATACCTATGTGTCTGTACATGTATGCCACATGTTTGCAGGTGCCAGCTTAGGCCCGAAGACGGCAACAGATCCCTCGAGCTGTAGTCATAGGTGGTTGTGAGCTGCATGATACAGGTGTGGGGAACTGAACTCCTGTCCTCTGGAAGAGCAACAAGCACTCTTAACCACTGAGCCATCTTACCAGTTTCAATTTTTAAAATGACAGAATTATGCTTTGGATGAGCATCTTCATGGGTGAAAAAAAATTTTTTTTCTTTATAAGAAGTCTCATAGAAAGTTTATATTTTCAAAAGTTTGAAGATAACAACTTCAAATCTTTTCGAAGCTCGAAAGAGTTCAAGGTGACCACTCTTGTGGAGTGTCTCCGTCCTGTTCACATACTCTATGGATTTACTTAGTGTGCTAATATTAGATTTTAAAATTAAAGAACATATCACTCCATTTCCTGTAAGTTTCCACTTCTTGGGCATAATGACTTTGAGCCTCTGGGGCAAGATCAGTAAGCAGCTAATGACAGATTTCTGGTAGAAGCAGATACAGTGAGACAGTGAGTGCATAACAGACCAGATGCTGTCCACAGGGAATATGGTGCTCTCTGTATTGTATGAAATTGCACAGCGAAGTCACACTAATTTGGATGAATTGTGTGAAGAGTTCTTTTGAACTGGTGAAAAGTCTGAATTATAGATTGAGGAAGAACTGCAAATTACTGGTGCATCCACTGGAAAGAAATGCTAACAAACACTCATTTATAAAAGCACATTTATTGTTGATTTTCATATGAATTTTGATAGCATACTTGAAGATTGTTAATTACCTTAAGTAGGTTAAACAGTTTTTTGAAGTATTTATGTGAGTAACTTGTTTAGCAAAGTAGGGCTTCTTATAGCATAAAGGTACACTATAGTCCTGAGTGACTGAACATCTTGCATTTGAAATTAGTTAAGGCTAAAATTTACACCTGTAGTTCTTCATATTAATGCCTGAGAAGATTTTTCCAGACCTTTCCTTCAGAAGTCTACCTATTCTCATTTAATATTCCTAATTATATTACTTTAATAAAACATCATGTCACAATAGAGTAGTTTTCAAGTTTGGACGACAGATTTCTACAGCAAATAATGAGTCTCAAGGTTTTTCAGTCATTTACTCACAGATTCTGTTGTAAATCTAGGGGACTCTGAGAGGATGAAATCTTGATATAATTTTAATACTCCCCAAACAAAATAAGTAGTTTTTAGAGAAATAAAATATTATGAGGCTTACCTAACATCTACACAGTGCTCTGACCCAACTAACAATATTTCCCACGTATACAATGGGCTGTTCCAATCAGTTGCCCAACACCTTTCAGAAAGTGAGTACATCTTGCTGCCAGTACTTCTTTACTGAGAGGTTGTAGACTGACTTTGGGTTGGTGATCTGATTTCCTGTTATCTGTGTTAAAAATCTCCATTTCACCACTCACTCAGTTTTGTCTCTGTATTCCATCTTAAAATGAAGATTTTAGGAGGATCTACTTCTCTAAGAGCTAAGGAAGTAATTGAAGTGGCTCATTTGGCCCAATGCATCTATGTAGTAAGAGTTAGGCAATAGTGAAAAAATGTTTTCTGGGGCTGGAGAGATGGCTTAGTGGTTACAGGCACTGGCTGCTCTTGCAGAGGACCCAGGTTCAATTCCCAACACTCACATAGTAGCTAACAATTGTCTGTAACTCCAGTTCCAGGAGATTCTGACGCCATCTTCTGACTTCCACAGGCATTGCATGACATGGGTGCACTTACATACATGCAGGCAAGACACTCATACACACAAAATAAAAATAATAAATAAAAATATTTTAAATAAAAAAAATGTTTTCTGTTGCCTAGAAATATTTCAAAGGAGAAAAACAAATCATTCATGTTGACTCCCATCTCTAGCCATACCTGAAATAGTTACCATATTTCTTTTCTTTTGATGAATTGGGTTAAATTTTAAAATATTGTTATGCATTTCTTTTCTAATGTACTTTATTCTCAATTTATAATCCTGAAGAATCAGGCATGATGCTCTAATCTGAATTCTATACCTATACAGTACTATGAAAGAAGTCAACACATTCTCTTTGGTGACTGGGGTTAAAACTTGCTGCATGCATAATCATTTTCCGCCTTGGGCTATTGTTCGACTTGACTAAAGTGCTTATACTGGGTTTCCTCAGAAAAAAACCCAGAGCTCTGCATCTCATCTCACTCTACTACTGTCCTGGCAATCTGCATCTTGTAATATTCACTAAATACATAAGGAAGAAATAAATGTTTAAATGTTTGGGGTGGGGGAGATTTTCTCTATGGCAAGAATATGAGGAAAGGCATCTTCAAAGAAATTTCTGGAGATAAACCTTTGGACAGGTATACAGGATGCATACAAGTCTGGTAAAGGTAGGGAAAATCACCCACATACAGATGGAGCGTAACTTCAGTACCATTTGTAGGTTTTCTTTCAGTCCTCTGGAGACCTAGGTACATTACAATGCTTGAGTAAAAACGGCATTAGCAAAAGCTTTACTTGCATTTATAATAAAAGCACAGTACAGACCTTGACTGTACTGTATCATGGGTTTTCCTGTCATTAAGTGAGTATTAGTCATTACCTGGTACCCTGAACAGCAATGAGCACTAAAAGCCCATGGGAAGATGCTTAGCAAAAAGGACTCCGAATCCCATTCAAATACCCAATTAATGGTTAGAATACTAATTTTATATGAAATTCAGGTGACTTAAGAGAAAGAGAAGGCAATGTTCATATCAACAGTTTGGCTGGGCATACAGCCAGGCATCTATACACAACCAGACAGGTACTGCAGCTGCTGGAAAGGAGATCCAACACTGGGAGAACAAAGCAGTCCGCAGGAAGCCTCCGCAGACCTCAGGAGCAGGCCTCCCCCCTTTGTCTGCAGGCTCTCTTTATCTCCAGCACTTTCAAAGGCATGAATCACCAGGCCAGAAGGATTAGGTTCATTAAGGTAATTGTTAGGGGAAATGTATGCATATAAATAAATATGCAAAATGATAACCAAAGCTGAATGTGTTGTGGAATAGCTAAAAGTCAAGAAATTCAACATAAAGAAGTAAAACTGAAGGGGGACAAGATGAACCCATGATCTGCACCAGTAAACATAGATCTCACGGTGAGGAGCAACCCAGGCCATGGACAGAATGGCAGTGAGAATCAATGTCAATGGCAAAGGGCCTGAGCAAAGCAGAGCGTTTATCTGCAAAAGCAAGGATTTACCCTGAGTTCACCAAGAACAGGTGAGCATGTACCATATTGCTCCCTGTGTAACTGACTACCCCTGGGGATGGGGAGAAAGGAAGAAGGGTCATTGGTCTTGCAATTTTGCTCAAGATTTAAATGAACCCTAATTTGCTACCTGCCAATTGAACATAGAATCATAAGAACCACAAACATTAGAAACAATGATGCTCACTGCATACAGTAACACACAGAGAGACCGCTCAGCATAGTAGACAAGTGTATACAGATTAGGGCTAGAACGCTGCCCTGCTTCTGAGTAGTCTGGGACCTTGTCTCAGTCCTTTTCAACAGGAAAAAGAGAATAATGATTTATGCCTTATACAGATTGTTGTAAAGATTAAGGTAGAAAACATAAAAAGCTCTCCAAACAATGTTAAATAACAGCCATTGGAAGGCTATTTTTAATAATCACCGTGATTACTAATTCTGTTTTCCCTTGGGCAAATAACATTGTATTCATGAACTGATTCTAACAGCTTTGTCTGGTTTACAAGATGAATACATACATTACTGAATGACGGAAGCTGGATTTTGTCTGGCTGTATATGCCCTGGGAGCAATTTAGCGGCATCATTGGTATTCTACTATAGCAAGACCAATAGTGCTGCCAAAATACAGGGTGATGAGACCCCAGAAGTTCACTAGGACACTGATCTCCTGGAAGTGGTCAAATCAGTGTCTAAATAAATATGAAGATGCTATTAAACAAAGGGAAACATCATGTTTATGATCATGATGCTTTAAAAGGCATGAGAATTTGAAGTACTGTCATTGTCATAATCATTGGGAAAGGAGGATGTCACCTTTCTTTATAGACTTCATACCTCTAGTCAAAGTGGAAGGTGATTCAGATTTTGTAGCCTTCAGAGAGAGAGAGAAAGAGAGAGAGAAAGAGAGCAAGAGAGAAAAATAGATTGTGTATACAGAAAACCTTCATATATATACATATATGTGTGTATACATATACACATATACAGACATAATGTTTTCTAGGCTGATTCATTCTTTTTATCATCCTCAAGGAATAATATACTTAAAACTAACTCCATTAATTTCTAATGAGCCCAGAACTGCTAAGAGGAGGAAGGAATACATAATTCGATACAGAGCATATAGACCTGATGTCTGCGTATGAAAATTCATGTAGTTTGTTTTTACTACACAGATTTTGATAACCTGTCATAAAACTTTTGCTTAATTCTAAGAGAAAAGACATATCTAATACTATAAATTCACTTAGATATCTCTGCCTTACATATTTTGGTAGCAAATTAAATTTATCACTTCATTATTCCTTTCTGGCAGTTGGAAGTTGTAGACTTTAATGGAAGGTGCCAGAGTAGCTAATAGAATCTTCTCGTCACAGTTGAAGGAAATGTAGAAGTAAAGCTCACAAAGATTTGATGGAATTTATGCTAAAAGACAATGGCATCTAAAAGCACAGACTAAGTATGAAGCCTGTGCTTTATCAGGGGATGGAGTTAATTATCTAGCAGATATGTAACTCTTACTGAATAATAAATAAAAATGTGGTAATCTTTTTTTTTTTTGGTCTTTTTGAGACAGGGTCTCCCTGTAGCCCCAGCTGTCCTGGAACTCACTATGTAGACCAGGCTGGCCTTGAACTCACAGAGATCCTCCTGCCTCTGCCTCCCGAGTGCTGGGATTAAAGGCATGCACCACCATGCCCAGTAATGATTAACAAATCATTACTTAACCAGGGATGTCACCTTTGGAATGGAATTAATGAGAACATTTAAGCAAAACCTAAAAGGTTTCACCCCTTAGGACCAAGTTAATGTGTTTCTTCCCAGTTTCTCCTAATTCCCCAGGTTGAGATGGAACCTTGTGTTTCTGTTTCTCTAACTCTGATGGCATAGTTGTAGAAATGTTGTAAGGAAATATGCTTAAGGGCTTAAGCGCAAAAACATAATTGGATTTGTGCTTTGCTTTGACTATTACATGCATAGTTAAACCTCTTTAACCTTAATTTTCTCCTTTGTAAAATGGGGATGAATGTATCCACATCTCATCCATATCAAAATAGATACATACATTTATAAACAATTATATAAAGCACTGAGAGTTTTTTGCAATTAATGTATGTTTTGCAATCGACTATTCTTCAGCAATATAAGATTTATCTGTGTTTGTTACTCAGCCTTAATTTTCTTCTGCAGTGCACAGCACATAACATATGCTCAATAACTGTTGAATGAATAAATGTTTATTTAAATAATTAAAATATAAACTCAAGGTTTCTGAGTGAGGCAGAGATAATGTAAAAATAAATTCTAATTAGTAGCAAAAAATCAGATGTATCACAGAGCTCTGAGTTCAGAAAAGATGTGTGATACTTGTTTCTCATCAGCATTTTCTAGGAAATAGATCTTAGATAAAAGAAAATACAAAACAAGAAACTTGAATGTTAAAATACAAGAATCAAAATATAGTTTTTGATTCTGTACAGATTTGCTGTATTGCACAAAAATGCACAAAATGTACCCAGAGTGAACCGAAATTCAATCTTGTGTTTTGTCTTCCGTTCTACAAATGTTATAATTTTATTATTGTTATTAAGAATGCTATTATAAGATGAAATATTGATTCATATGTGATGGTATTAGAAATGAATTTGGCTTAAAATTTCCAGACATATCTCCAACCGTGCTTGTTTGTGTAAGGGTGGGATGTAAGGGCCAAAGAGCCCAGCCCTGCATGTAACACTCTATCAGCAATCAATTTCAGGTTATGTTCTGGAAGCCTTGGCCTCAGGCAAGGCCAGCTTTTGTTAACAGAGGCTGCAGGCACTGGCTGATCCTACAAAGCAGAGCCAGTTGAAGGTCTACCAAAGGACCTAATCAAAATTTCCTTCTTTAAGCAGCAGCTTCCCATCTGAATCCAGATGCCTCATCTGCTGCCCACACCCTCCTCAAGGGGCCAGATGTGCCCCTGCTCTGCTTCTAAGTCTGACCAGCCTCCCTAATGTGAAAAACCTCTAGTATTTTAGCTCCACGTCCAGCTGCTGGCAAGTGGGCAGAGGGAAATACATTTGTTTATGCCCCTAGCCATCACACTTCTTTAGGCTGGTTTCCAACCAAGATTTTTACCAGGGTACCAGTCACTCTTTTCCAGTGGTTAAATTCATAAGATTTTCATTTTCAAAGGTGACCTGATTAAAAGTCATTTGGACATACAAAATATCCTTTTAGTAGTTCTTAAATAATACATCTTATTTTTTCTAGAAATTTTATGAAATTATTTTCTTCTGGTTTCAGAGAAAGTTGCTTGCTTTTCTTTTAAAAAATTACCTTAATGTCTTTATGCATGCTTACCTATACAGTGAAATATGCAGACTTCAAATTAACATTTAAAGCAAATTTTCAATCTGAAAGCTTTATGGAGAGTTTTATTTTTCTTGAAGAAATACCTACAAATGGCCGTGTGCAAGTCTTTAATCCCAGCACTCAGGAGGCAGAGGCAGGCAGATCTCTGTTGTGCAACCCTCCTCCTTGGCCCCCTGTCCTGGACTCCTGAGACCCCTGCCCCTCTTTAATACTAACTCCTCTTTTTCGCTTCTGTAAACTGCTTGATTGCTTGGCTGAGAGGACAAACTGCATGGACCCCATTTTGACTAGTTGCTTCAGGCAAGCCTGAACGTGCCCAGGCATGTTGTAATCTCCACCTACCACCTCCACCCCAGGAGGCTATAGATCAAGCAAACTCAGGCATATAGCAGGCTTATAAGGTAGGAACAGAGACTTCTGGCCCCACAGATACCAGTCAGCACATTCCACAACCCTGAGGGTAGCACCCACCAATGAGAAACCTCCAGGACTACATCTCTTGTAACCAATCAATTCAAAAGTGTGTTCGCGTGCTGGCTCTTTGGACCAATCAAGATGTGACTTTGTTATTCCCCTCCTCCCTTTGTCTTAAACCTATAAAAAGCTTCCTCCCCCGGCAATCGGGGCTCTCAGTAGAGCTTGGTGGACGAATGCCGTAATTCTTCCTTGCTGATTATTCTGGGAGCCTGAGCTTAAGCAGAATAAAGACTCTTTGTTCTTGCATGCTCTCTGGACTCTGTGGGAATTCTTGGGGATCCGTTCACTGGGCACAACACCGTGAGTTCAAGGCTAGCCTGGACTACATAGTGAGTTCCAGGCCAGCTGGGGCTACAGGGAGACCCTGTCTCAAAAAAAAAAAAAAAGACAAAAAAATACCTACAAATGTCAGATATTAAAAAAAAAAACTGATCAAAAGCTTTAAAAATTCATTTATGTGTACATGTGCACGCTTGTTTGTATGTATACCACATGTGTGCAGTACCTGCAAAGGCCAGATGATGGCATTAGATCCCCCAGAACTGGAGTTACAGGTAGTTGTGAGCTGTACGATGTAGGTGCTAAGAATCAAACCTGGGTCTTCTGCAAAAACAAGCTGCTCTTAACAGCTGAGTCATCTTTATAGTCCCAAAGAAGATGTTTTAATGCACCAATTTATGTATCATTTAATAAACTATGATACTTCTTATTGCTCTGTATTCTTGCCAGAATTTAGTATTATCAGCCTTGTTAAGTTTAGTCTTTCTAGCAAGTGTGAAATAGCATCTCATTGTGATATTCTGATGAACATTCTAATGTTACCTAAGCATTTTTCTCTTTTTTGGTTGCTAAGTTGTCAATTTCTATGCAACGATGCTCTTTATTTACGTGGATAACATTCTTAATCATAGGACAGTCTACCAGAGCTATTGGACTATGAGAGGACATTGGAGTGGTGGAGTCTATACTGCTGATGACAAAAGATGTATCTACCAGAACACTGTCTTGTCCTCCACCTGCTAAGCTCCTTTTTGAGTCTCCTAGGAGGGGAAGAACCCACCATGACCAACACAGTATCACAGAGACTTTTCAGAATTTTTGAGAATCATTTCAACACAGATATGTTCCATTATTGGTGGCAAAGGGTTAATGGAAGAATAAAGGCAGGAAATTGGTGGATAGAGCCTCTACCTTCCAACACTACGTTCTTACTCTCATTCAACCTCTGTCTTCTCTAAGCTGTCAGTCCTACCTAAACCAGTTAATATTCTCCTTCTAACCCAGGAAATTAACCCATGACTGTTATTAGAGTCAAATAATTCTTTTATTAATTGATTCAAAAGTGAAAAACCACATTCCATATGATTTAGGCTGAAGAAAAACTTTTAAACACAGTGCAAATCAATGGAACTGTTCTTTCACACAGCATCTTTCAACAGCTGAATATTCTATATGACATTTCACAGAAATGTGATTTGATTTGAGAACATCTGCAGCAGTCTGGAACACATTTTCCCCTGTACTTGACTTTTAGCTCATTATAGCTCTCAGATGTTCTCACAGCAATCCTGTGACATATTGGAGTGTTACCGAACAAACATCACTGAAGCCCGTGTCTTGAGTAGTGTCAATCTCAGTTGAAAATGTTTCGGCTTTCTTAGCATCAACACTAGAAGAATTTAATTAACCCACTGAAACTTTCAAAATGATGGTTAATGCATGGAAGAAATGAGAAATCAGAGGAGTGGGGAGGAGGAGCAGATAAGGGCTTAACCTCCTACAAGCTGATGACTGCCACCTCAGCCTCTGCCTCTGCAGCTCATGAGAAGCCTGGCCAATGCGCTGCACAGCCTCCCACATTTGGCCATGATCTCTCTGGCTGGCTGCACTGCCCCCTCAGAGATGGAGAAGGTGGAGGTGGTGACTACTGATGTCACACTCCCCTGGTCCCCACACGAGGTCAGCTTCCAGCCTCTAATCAGCTCTTATCCAGCTGTTCTCATGTTTTTAGTAGGTAGGGCTGGGAGACCCAGGTCAGGAAAGAGCTGTCATCAGTGACAGGGTTTTTACCCACTGCTGCTATTACATTAAGGAAGCAGCTGGCGAGATAATGCATGCCAAAGTGCTTTGGAAATTATAAAGTGCTCATATAATTGAAGGGGATAATCGCTACTGTTGTTTGATTCTTAGGTTGCCAAAAGAGCACTGACCTGGGTATTGGGTGGCAAAGTCCACCAGAAAGCTGAATAGATGGGCATGTAGGGTCCAAAAAGAGGTCTATGGTGAGAAGACTGATTTGGGAGCTAACAAGGAGGGAAAAATTGGCTTCACGAGTCAGGGGAGTATACAGAGTTGTATACAAAACATGACACGGGGACACAGGTATTTAAGAGACAAGGAAAACCTATTGTTTGGGAAAATGTCCTAAATGATTAACTCCAGGAAGTTTCTCTGAACTGTGTGTGGTACTCACTTCTATAATCTAAGCATTTGGGAGGCTGAGGCAGAGGAACCGTCACAAGTTTGAGACCAGCCTTGACTACATATTGAGTTCTAGGCCAGCCTTGTTTGCAAAGTGCGACAGTCCCCAAAACAAGCAAAAAGTTCCCTTTGTATGTATGCTGTTTTTCTCTCAGCTCTGCTTTCTGCCTTAGCCTGAGGTATTAATCCCACCCTTACTAGGCTTTATGTTTCAGATTATTCTGGAAAACTTTCTTAAACTCCCAACATCCCTGTTCTTCTCTGCATATCGGCAACACTACAATAACCACACAATTATAAATAAATCTTTAATTGTTGAATTTCTATACTCAGGCTTAATCCCTTCACACACAGTTATAGCAATATTAATAATGAGGTGCTAGTAATTTGTTTGCTTGAAAAATTATAATGAAAAAACCAGGACAAAGGAGCAGTTAAATATCAAAGAAATTTCAGACGCACAGGAGTGATGAGCTGTTGAATATAATACGTAACCCAAACCTAGTAAAACTAACAGTGGGAGCTGTCTACTTGATATGGTGATTACTAAATAATTGACAACTCTGCTGAGTATAGCTTGAGCAGTGTGGGGAGTGGACTGGGTAAAAATATGATTAGTTGGGAGTTAGAAAAACAAGTCCTGAAGAAGAGAAGAAATGAGGTGAGGTAGACCCTTCCTCTCCACAATCCTATGAGCTGTATGTTATACTGAGTGTTCAGATCAGGAGGTAGGGAGAAGACAAAGGATGTAAGTTGGCCAAGGCTTACTGCTAACAAGAAAACCCTAGGAGTAAAACAAAGGCTAGCTCTGTTCCCTTGTTTGAATCAAGCCAATTCTTGACTGTCCTAAGTAACATTTAAAACCAGCCTATGTTAGTCTGTTTTGGCTGCTATCACAACACATTCCAAAAAATAAACATGTATCACTTATTCTGGAAACTGGGAAGCTCAAACCCAAGGTGCCAGAAGATATGGTCTCCTGATGAAGGAGCCTGGGATCTCCCTGGGGTCTTTCATAATGACACTAGTCTTTTATGACTAACTGTTTCCTGCAAACAATACTCATTTGGAGGTTGAGATTTCAACAAACAAGTGGGAAAGATAACAAAAGTTCAGATCATAACAAAGGCAAGATGGGGGAATTCAGCATTTTAGCTGGATGATCGAGAAACAAAGGCTAACTAGTAGCTCTAGGTACTTTGTTAAGAGATTACACTGAGAGTAGAGTAATGTAAGGGGAAACTCTACTCAGACAGTAGCTGCCAGAAGGCAGAAGCACAGATAGGGATGTGAAGAACATTAAAGTTGAACTTCCATGCTCTAATTTGTCACAGGGCTAAAGAGCTATCAATCATTCTGGCAATAGCTACATGTTATCTGGAGTTCCGTATTGATTCTCATGGGCTGGTCGTACCATGGTAATAATCAACCCTGACATATCAGGTCTCAACAAAAGCCCATCTCTGCTCTATCGCTGGCAGTCTCCCTAACATAGGTCACTCATTTCATGTGGCCACCGTCTCAACATGAAATGCATCACTAGCATGGTAGAGGAAGGACACATGGAGAACTGAGAGCTGTTGCCTAGATGCTTCTGGCCAAAGAGTCACATGCCAAACTTTGCTCACACTTCATTAACTGAAGCAAGTCACTTATTCATATGGAATACCCAAAGGACAGAGAGAGAGCTTCTCATGCAGAACCAGGAAGGTCAAAAGCAAGGACCATGAGTGTGATGGATTTAGAATGACCTAGGAAGAGTCACTGAAGGAAAACCTACTTTACACACGGGTGACAACATCTCATGGACTTGGAGCTGAGATTGAATAAAAGCAGAAAAGGGAGAAAGCCTTATGAGCGCCAGCATTCACTGCTCTCTGCTTCCTGGCTGCAGAGACAGGGAGAAGCCACCTCACATGCCAGCAGGTCTTATGTGCCATGATGGGCTGTATCCCCTCAAACTATGAACCAAGTAAATCCCCCTGAAGTTGCTTCTTGTTGGGGATTTGGTCACAGCACCAAGAAATGCACCTAATCCAATGAACAGGGAAGAGCAGTGTCTAGTACAAATTCAAAAGGCATAGGCACGGCTGGGGAATATTGTAAGCTTTTTGGTGAAAATTTTATACAGTAGGATTGGGATAATTTTCTCTCTCTAAAAGAATGAGCTTGCCTTTGTTGGTTTTGCTTGGGATCTCCATTAAATGAGAGGAAAGACTTGGTAGCAGTCAGGGTTTGAAAGATACCCAAACAGAGGCAAGATATAAGGAAAAGCATTAGTGCTCAGTGAGACAGGACAAATGACTAGCCTAACTCCCAACAGAGTGCCTGAGAAAGGGTTTGTAGCCTGAGATGAAATGGGATAAAACTGATAAGGAGGGAAAGGGACATGTTTTAAAGATGCACATCAACATATCTTCAAAAGGCTGTCTCTTTGTTTGCTCGAGAAACCCCAGGACAGTGGCTGCAAGGTGTGAGGACTAAGTGTGAAGGCTTCAGGGTGCCTTGAGTCGCCAGGCAACTTCACAGTCTCCAGACCTGCAAGTCAGAAGACTCTGCACAGAGGTAGTTACATTCTCCGTACAGGCAGGGGTTCCACCCTCTTAGATGTATTTCCAGTAGGTTGCTTATGACTATGACACACATGAACTTGAGGCGCTAACAACATTAATTTCCAGGATTATACAATGGGAAATAGAGTGGGAATTGGGAATTATATGACTAACTAGGTTAATATTGATAATAAGACAAAGTAATCAGGTTCCCTAAGAGAAATAGAGGGTATATATTTCACCCGAGTATACAAATTTATTTGGACAACTGTGAAATGCCAATTACTCATTGAAGCCTGAGATGACGTGGGATAATACTGACCTACGCTCCTTCAAGATTCCAGTATTTGGGAAAATATGTTTGCTAGCAATTATGATATATATCATTTTTTCTTTGTTTCTTTGTTTGTTTAAGATAGGGTCTCACATTAGTCGAGGCTGACTTTGAACTCAATGCAATCCTCCTGCCTCATCTCCCCAGTGCCGGGATTACAGACACATGCCACTGTGCCCAGATTATCCATATTATTTTTGAATCTAAAAATTAAATGAAATTGTGCTTTGGACTGTAGGATTATTTGTAAATTAAATCTCACAGTTTTTATTTCCAAGAAGATGAGTTTAATTTTTTTCAACTATTAAACTAAAAATATTGACAGAAAATTCACTACAGTTGACATTTCTGTTGGGTTTCACATTATCAAGATGACCCCTTTGGCTCCTATAATTACCTAAAAATCATATCCTTGATCTAATATTCCCTTCATATAATTCTACAGATGAGATATAGAAATCCATGCTTTTCTCAGCAAAATATTTCAGGGGATATAGCTCAGATCACAAAGAGAGGTTTTTCTTTATTCCATGAAACCGTGCCTAGAAACAAGACTGACTATTTGCCATAAGTATCACCAGTTTTGTAGAATTCAGAGAAAGGAGGATTGGAGATTAAAGGATACATGGTGAACTCAGATTTTAATTTCATTCATATTAGTGGCATTAAAAACAATTCCTAATCTCCACCCCAAATAAAAATCCTAATTTTTCTAGTACTTAAAAGTCACACCAGAATTAATGTCAGCTGTGCTAAAGATGAAAAGTACTTTTCCACAAGTTCTAAGTATACAATTAATATTAATAAGGTATATTCTGATTAAAGTAGTTCTATTTGATTAAGTATGAGGAAATATACTTAACCACTTACTTTCATGAATGTGACCAAGGAAATAATTATACTTGTGCTTTGTAATTAGGTATCAATTTTATATAGTAAAGAGAAATGAGAAATCATATTTTCTTACACATAGATTGGACAAAAGAAAGGAGCTGATGAGAGAAATGGGGAATATGTAGGCACAGAGCACCTTAACTGAGGTACACAATGGTGAACTGCAAATAGTGATTACAAACTGAAAACCTCCCAGGTCCCCAGACCAGCTGATCTGGTACTTTTTATGCACACTGAAGTGGGAAGCTGTGTTATGTAACATCTCATCCTAGGTACAGCTCACAAAAGCACTGATTGCACACTTCTGCTGGAGTTGGCTTTACCTCACAGGGCTCCTGGACACAGGGATCCTGCGGAGAACGACTGAATGATCACAGATGTTCTGTGAAATTATATCAACTTACCCATGTTATGGAAAGAACCAAGCTGTGAAGGATTATAGAGCTTTAAATTATTCTGGTGATAATGCAAAATAACCTCTTCTTATAAATGAAGAATACCTACGAGAACTTCCCCTGGTGGTTCATGTTGGATTATGGTAATATTACTTCTGATTTGGCAACATTACCTCATTTTGCCTTTGTCCAAATGGAAACCCAGGTTCCCAGAATAATAAGGCACCAAGACTCAAACTCAGAACTGCTGGGCTTGAGAATTTCCTGTTGTGTAACTGTTTATAATGTCCCACACTGTCTTAGTTTGTTCTTCATTGCTGTAACAAAACACTCTGACCAGTACGAACTTGGGGAGGAAAGGGTTTATTTGTCTTACATCTCCCAGGTTGCATGCAGTTCATCAGGTTGCCCAAGGTAGGAACTCAGGGCAGGAACCTGGAGGCAGGAGCTGGAGCACAGGCCATGGAGGAACGCTGCTTACTGGCTTGCTCCCTTGGCTCCTGCTCAGCCTGCTTTCTTATGCAACACAGACCCACCTGCCCAGGGGTGGCACCACCCACAGTGGGCTGGGCCCTCCCCATCACTCATCAAGAAGATGCCCCTCAGACATGGCCACAGGCCAGTCCAATAGAGGCAATTCCCCGATTGAGGCTCCCTCAACCCAGGTGTGTCAAGTTGACAATAAAGCTATCCAGCACACACACTGACTTCTTCATGGGCATATTGAACACTGACAAGATGACCAGAAGTTGAGAATACGAAAGGGGTTATAGAATTTTATCCACCATTATTTTGCTTTTAAGCAGAAATACTTAACTGTTTATAAAACAGGATTCAGTACTGTTACAGGATGCTAGGCATTCCCACGTTCTACTGAAGATATTAGTCAAACCATCAGATGCATTTAGAGCAGTAGATGTTCCCTAACGCATATAGGCATTTTATCATGATCTGGTAATTCTGGAGATTTTTGAACTTTCAGGTACTGGTTCTTTTTTTTTAATTATTTTTGTGTCCTACAACATAAACTAAAATAATAAATATTTAGATTCATGCAATTTGGCTTCAGTAAAAGTCACCACAATAATAATGTCCTTGTTTCAATCAATGTCCAAATAACAGATAGAAATGCAATGTCCTCTGGAACTTCTCTGACAATATAATGTGAACATCTGGCTGTTTCAGGGAGAGAAACATTGAGGTCAGAGATGCACTGGGGAATGACAACATGGACAAGACCCTCAAAGCCATAAAGTGGACTTGAAGGGGATTAGCTTTCATTTTCCTCCCATTTCTCCTTCACTGAGTGAGGTATGAAAATGGTAGAGAAAAGAAGAAAAAAAATTTAAATTTATTTTATGTGTATGATCATTTTGCCTACATGTATGTTAGTGCACCCATACTGTGCAATGTCTGCAGAAGCCAGAAGAGGGTACTGGATCCCCTGGAACTGGAGTTACAGATGGTTGTTGGCTGCTATATGGGTACTGAAAACAGAACCTGGGTCCTCTGCAAGAGCAGTCATCTGCTGAGCTATCTCTCCAGCCCCAATTTTTAAAACTTAGAGCTGCAAAACCCTAATAACAAGTTCCTTATAGCACATTTTGTCATTTTTAGATTCTCTTATAAAGTACTGATTGAACAGGTTATGCTATTTCCAATTAATCTAGGGCATATTTTTAAAGTATTATATACACTTATTCTAATTAAAACTTTTAAAAAATATTTTATTTATTATTTTTATTTTATGTGCATGAGTGTATTGCCTGCATGGATGTGAGTGCACCCATGTCATGCAACACCACCACAGAGGTCAGAAGAGGGCTTCGGATTCCCCTGGAACTGGAGTTAAGGACAGTTCGTAACCACCATGTGGGTGCTGGGAATTGAACCCAGGTCCTCTGCAAGAGCAGTCACTGCTCTTAACTGCTGACCCATCTCTCCAGCCCCAAAAGTTTTTTTAATTAATGTTTTTTATTTATTATTTTTATTTTATGGGTATGCATGTATTGCCTGCTTGTAGGGAAGTGCACCCGTGTCATGCAATGCCTGCGGAGGACAGAAGAGATTGTCAGATTCCCTGGAACTGGAGTTATAGACAGTTGTTAGCTGCCATGTGGGTGCTGGGATTCAAACCCCGGGTCATCTGCAAGAACAGTCAGGGTTCTTAACCACTGAGCCATCTCTCTAGCCCCTAATTAAAAGTTTTTATGAGAATCAACTGTTAAGACTATTTCTGCGCATTCTGTGATTTATTTCCTTTTTAAAAAATTTTTAATTTATTTTTATTTTTTTAGAAGAAGCATTTCATTGCAGCTTTAACATACTCATTAACAGTTTCCTTTTATAAACTGTCTCTTGATGAGTAGAAATTAATTTGTGATGAAGCATAACCAATATTTTTCTTTTATGGTTAAGTGATTTTTGCGTCATGCCTAAGAGGTATTTTCTTGCCCCAGGGCCTCAAGGTCATGAAGATATTTATTTGTTTTATTTAAAACTTTATAGTCTATAAGTATAGGGTATGTGCCTTAACCTAAATTTTGCTGTAGACCTAAATTTGCTCTAATTTTTTTGTTTTACTATACCTTTACCTTCAAACACTATATGTTTAAAATTACTTTTATGATCAGCTTAGTTTCATTTTTAAAAATGAGTCTTCATTAATTACAATAGCATTTGTTGGAAATTTTTTCCTCTTTCCAATGGATTATTCTTGCACCTTTGTCAGACATCAATTCAGTGTGTATGTTTGGCTCTATTTTTGTACTTTTTATCTGTTCCATTGATCTATTTGTTTATCCCAACATCAAAACACACTTGCTTGATTACTGTAGATTTATAGAAAATCTTGAAGGCAGCTAGTACAAGTCTTTCAATTTTGTTCCATTTTAAGAATTATTTTGTCTATTCTTGCTCTTTCAATTTCAATATAAATTTGGAATCCACATATTACTTTTCATAAAAACATATGCTGGAATTTTGGTGAGATCATAAAATGCAGACAGATGAACTTGGAGAGAACTGACATCTTTACACATTTCCTGGGTGATTAAAGACTTTAGTTTTTTCTCACCAATCCCTTGTCATTTTCAGCGAGTACATATTATATGATTTATAATTGTTTCCAAAGTATTTTGTAGTTCTTGCAATGGTTGTAAATAGCATTTTAATTTTAATTTTCCACTGTTTATATTCCAGTCATTCATACAGGGATATAACTGACTTCTATATATTGCTTTTGTGTCATGCAATTACCAAGTTCAATTATTATTTTAATCATGTTTCTACAGGTTCTTCAGCGTTCTCTATGTATAAAAGATTATAAAATGAAAATAGAAGTCATTATTTCCTTTCAAATCTAGATATTATTTATTTTTGTGCCCTTATCGCACTTTCCAAACATTTATTGCACCTCCATTACCATAGAGAAGTGAAAAGGAGAATTTCTGTTCAGCTGTGGATCTTAATGGAAAACAATTTATCCTTCCAACATTAAGTATTTATTATTTTTAATTTATGTGTATGAGTGTATTGCTTGCATGTATGTAACTGCACCCATGTTGTGCAGTGCCCACAGATGTCAGAAGAGGACATTGGAGCCCCTGGAAGTGGAGTTAGGTATAGTTGTTAACTGCCATGTGAGTGCTGGGCATTGAACGGAGGTCCTCTGCAAGAGCAGTCAGTGCTCTTAAGAGCTGATCTGTCTCTCCAGCCCCACAACATTAAGTATTACACTAGCTATAGAATCTTTGTAGATTGCTTAGGGTCACTACTATGAACAGATACTGGATTTTTGTCAAATGCTTTTTTTTTGTCTAATACCTTATATCCAAAACACATCAAAACTGCTAAAACCCAATTTAAAACAAGAAAAAGAATGTTTTGAGCAGATACTTCATTGAAAGAAGAGGATATATGAAGGGTAAAACATGAAGTGATTATCCTCATTAATTATTAGGAGATCAAAATTAAAATAATAATAATAATGGTATTCACACACATGCACTCAAATGACTAACAGTAAAAACGACTGACAAGTGTTTTCTCCAATTTGGAAGAATCAAATTCAAACTCACAAGTGGTAGGGATCTAAACTGGTTTAATTACTTAAAAAATCTGTATAGAAGCTTCTTGTAAAATTTATATAACTATTTTATTATCTAAAAATTAGACTACTAGGTATTATCCAAGAGAAAAGAATACAGTTATTCACAAAAAGAATTATCTAGGAATGTTTCTAAGGACTGGCGAGGGTGGCTCAGGGGTTAAGAGTACTTGCTGTTTTTGCAAAGAATCTGGGTTCAGTTTCCAGCATCCACATGTTGATTTACAACAGCCCATAACTTCAATTCCAGATAATCCAACTCCCTCTTCTGGTCTCTGTGGGCCCTGCACACGTGTTACACTGACATACATGTAGGAAAACACTCATGCACATAACATTTTTTTTAAATAAAAAAGTCCCCCCCCCAAATTATGTTTTAAAAATATATTTAAAATATCCTAAAAGTAAAATCGGTAAATTTTTATTTTGAATGGATAAACAAATTTATATCATATTTATAAAACAGAATATTCTTTGCCAGTTACAAGAAACCACTTAATAGCATGCACAATAACATGAATAAAACTTGGAAACATGGCACTGAAAGTTGTCACACACAGACCTCCCTCCACTACCACAACCTGTGGACTTTATACAATATAAAGAAAATTGGTAAACTAATATTTGTTGTTAGAAACTAGATGGTGTTTGCTTCTGGTGGTGGTTGGGTAGAGATGATGGCTGGGAACTTACACAGGGACCTTTTGGAGTGTGGGCTGTGTTCTGCATTTTAGCAGAATGAGTGTCATGGTATACACATTTATTTCAATTCAACAAATGGCTAATAAGATCTGTATATTTTTTCTTTAATACAAATCAGGCACCAATGTGGAGAAAGGGAAATAAAGGAAAATAAATAGCATAAATGATACAATCTGCTTTTTAATCCTTCAGTGGTAAGTACTAAAGATAGGGGTTTGTGTACACTAGGCAAGAACTCTACCACTGAGCTATATCCCCAGGTCAGATAAAACAAAACTTCATGTATAGGAAACAGTATTGGTTTTTGGTGCGCCTACTATTGTTACAACTTTTGTGATGATCATGTTACTAACTTTACATATTCCCTTTGGACACCTTGCTCTCATTGCTGGAAAACTTGCCAGAACTGACAAGTTAGACATCAGCATATACAATCATTTCATCCATGCAACAATAGATTTCTGAGACTGTGTTACTTCCGGCTTTAGAAAATGATACCCTTTGCCCTATCACTACAATTTTGGTTTCCACCATCAAAACAAAGCCTGGTTCTCAGAGCTGCTCTACCAGCTTCCCAACAGTATTTCTGATTTTATCCTAATGAAAGCTCCTTAATGAGCACAGATTAGGTTCCCTTATTAATATCACTGAGATGGATTTCATCGTGTTTTAATACCTGCTGAAAGGAATTTGGCACGTTTACTTTTTTCTTATAAATGCCTGCTATTCCTGATAGAGCTAAGTTGGAATTCAAATCACAAATTGGCTTTCTCTTTTTTTTTTTTCTTCTAAATAAGAACTTTGTGGAGAGTTTGCACAATTTATTTCTATATACATGCAGCATTGTGCTAGGTGCTTGAAAACTGAAGCATGAGGAAGACCTGGTCTCTAGTCTCACAATGCTTATCTTGAGTTGCATCAGTTAATAAGAGGCTACAAACTAGATGGTGTTATGCTGACCTTACAGTTGTCTGAACAAAGGTCCCTAGAAAGAGAGTGGAAGAAGAGATTTGACTTTCCCAAGAAGATAGGAGGGTCATAGAAGGCTCTACCAAAAAAACTAAGAGTATATATGAAAATAAGTAGTGATTGATCACTAAGTTCATCCACGATTGAGCCACCCTGCCATGCTCTTACCTGATGGATGCTGTTTCAGACACAGGCACGTGGAATGTGATCTGTATCCTCAAGAAACTTACTACATTTTATCCAGGTCAAGAAATCATGACAGTTGCTGATATGTCCACCTCATTTTATTCTTTTGGCTTCTTTCCCTCTAAACTGGAGTCATAAAATGAGACTTTAAGGTTTGTCTTAGTTACTGTTTGACTGCTGTGATAAAATACCCCGACCAAAGCAACCGAAGGGAGAAAGGATTGGCTTTCACTTATAATACCAGAGGGATAGCACCAGAGGGGTAACGATTTCCCTTCCAAGGCACTTAGGGTCTTGCCCTCTACTCCTGCTCTCATCTCCAACACTGAGTAGTGAAGACATTTATTGCTGTGCTTTTGAGGTTGCAAAATTTACTGTTCAAATATTGGACAATTCAATTTCTATCATGTTTCCCAAACAAATTTTCTCATTGCTATTTTTATTTCTCACACTCAAAGAATGCCAAGTACAAGCATTAAGTTTACCAATCCCTTGAAGAATAACTTGGCCAAATTCTTTCCTTAACCAAGGTCTCATAGCTTCAATGTTTTCCCATTATCAAACTCTGCATTATAATTTGTTTCCCCACAGTTATACTCAAATATATATTCTCAGTATATACTCTAATATAATCTAATCTGATTTGTGAAGGGGTCGGATGAAGGAGAATAGCAATCCTGCTTTCCAAATAAAACTTGGATACTTTTGATAGGCCTTTCTTGAAAGTCTACACTTCTTCTCATCTTCCCCCACAGCATGAGACATCGTTAGGTGTCCTAGTAACGCCCCCCCACACCCTATTCAGGAGGACCAGTATGGAAGCCAGATGTAATGTGGATCCAGAGCACTCTGAGTTACTAATTGAGATATCAACCTAGTGCAATACCCTCCTATTGTTTCAGTCACACCAGTTTGCACCAGAAAATCCAGGGTCTATTACTAGACCATCTGCTTTTTTCTCAACTTAGCTTTGAGAAATGAATCACAAATCTTTTTTTTTTTTTAATAATTGATAATATGAAAATTACACTGATGACTTTGCTGAAGGCTGGGCTTCCCAAAATAAAGTCCAAATCTAGATCCAAACTATTAGAAAATCAATTTCCATTTCTGTCACTGGCACAGATGTCCCCTTCCTTAGCCATCTTTCATCTGACTATGGAGTAGAGAAAAGAGAGTGAGCATCTTTTAAAGATGAAAAACATCATAGGGGAATGCAGCTACTCACATTCCAGATCACACGCCAAATACCAACCTCATAGATGGTCATAAACTATAATGCCAGAAGTAATTTCCGTGAGATACTTATATTCAATGAGTATAATGTCATTTGTGAAATTTTAGTTATAAACAACCTTAAGATATTGGTAGTCATTGATAAAGGCAAGAATGCTCTCTGCATAATGCAGACTCAGTCTATGATAATATGATTAGTTACACTAATAATGCTGCTTAGGCACTGTCTCCTAATTACAATATTATAAATATTAATGCCCCAGCCTTTCTGTTTGATTGCCACTCATGGAACTATTCATCATTATATTTTCTTGGAACCTATATTACACAGTTTTATTTCTTCCTTCTTTGCTTTCTCATTATTGGCCTTGCAACCACACACATTATTTTCCAAGAAATCTTCATTTTTTCATTATCTGTTAGGATAGAGACTGTGATGTTTCTTACAAACACTGCCCAGTTATGTGGTGTCTCCCTCACTTTTGCTAAGTCTTTCCCTATCATCCCAGGCAGTGTATCCAGGGTTTTTGTTTTCTATTCTTTTTCATGTGACCTGTTTCAAGTTAAGACTCATTTGAATTATTAAATGCTTCCTTAAAGAATCTTTTCATACCGCCTCTTTCTTTTTTTTAAAGTTAATTATTGATGTAGTGACAAGCTGAAAAGACTAAGAATTATAATTTATTTCCTCCTCTCGTTCAGGACTCAAGAAATGTCTTCTGACAATGGCTGTCTATTTAGAATAATACAAAGGAAACACAAAGGCGAAATGCTGAAAGTTGTTTTAGAAAAGAATTGCTAAAATCACTGTATTAGACAAAATGTAAATGTAGTGTATATTTCTCAGAAAATAGCAGTTAGAGAGAAAGTGGGGATATAACCTTTGGAGCCCAGGTTTAACCACACAGCAGAAGCAGTTACAAAAGATACTGATTAGATTTTAATTTTAAAAAAACTTCATCATATTATTCAGGACTCCAGCGATTTGATTGTCTAGAAAAGGGAAAGGTAATGTTATAATTTCCAGAGCTTGTTAAAGAATAAAGAAATCCCCAGCTTCCCACTAGAAAGAATGCCACTCATCACCACAGTCAGCGAGAATTCAGAGGCATTTCTTACTACAAGCTTCAATCTTTTTCTTTTTTATGACCTTGTGTTATATTGGTTTTATAAAAGGTAACTTGTAGACCTATCATAGAGCTGTAATCAAGTCTGCTTCAGAATGATTTACTGTAAAAGTCCAGTCCAGCAGGCACGGCCTTAGCTACCTTAGGGAGTATGGAAATGCAAACAACCTAAAAGAGTAAACAGACTCCTCCAGAGCTCTCCAGGGTCAACATAGGAGGATCCAGCACATACCTTTCCGGTGAGCTCAGCAATCTGTGGAACTGGCTTCCCTTTCTGGTGACTCACAGTGGCTGGACTCTGCCCATCCCAGTCCTCTAACTCCTCGATGCTCTTCAAATAAAGTAGGGCTTTGAGACCAGTGCAGTAGTCTTCGATCACAGTGAAGTCCTGATTCTGAATAGCGCTGCACACCTAGGGAAGATGGGAGAGCCAGAACGGCATTAAATATTATCTTCAGACAGATATAATTTTCATTCATTCAACACACATTTATGTTCCAAACAATATTGTAAGCATAGCAGATCAGTTGATACATGAGGCTGGGGGTGGGAACCAGGGAGTGAGAGTCATAAAGAGAGGTAGAGGACCCTCCAGAGATGTTGAATGATTCTGTAAACTTGACGTCTTGCAGGTATAAATGCATTTCAAAGCATAGGAAATTATACATTATAAACTTACACAGTTAACTGTATGTCAGATATACCTAAGTACAGGTGTTACATAATAAATCTGAATGGCTGAATTTTCAAGGCATCAGATTTAGTACAACCATAATTAATAATAATAATAATAATAATAATAATAATAATAATGTGCTTTAACTCTCTTATTTTTCCTTTGTTAAGTTTATGGCTACAAGCAGTTTTCAAACTCAGATCTGGTAAACTTATGTGGGAGCTACATTCATCCCCTTTCCAAACCTGCCCCTGTACACATCTTCACTGTCTATTGCTGTTCTCTTTTTGATTCACTATGTTACAGTCACCAATTCTTTTCCTCTGTTTCTCAAACCTACTACTTTTAATTTTTTGTTGTTGTTGTTGCTTCAGGCCCACAGGTGTGTCCAACCTTTTGGCATCAAGACAGATGCCATCTACAAAGTTCACACTCCAGAAACCATGCAGTTGAATTACCAAAGACACAAAATAAACAACCCATTAAAAGCAAAGAAAAAGCAAAACAAACAAAAACTAAACACAGAAAGTATTTTCCTCATGTTTTATGTTTGTGTTGGACTTAATTCACAGCTGTCCTTGGCTGCATGTGGGCTATAAGATAGATATATATCTCTTAGCTGTCACTTTTTCAGGGCGGTTCTAGGAGCTCAGAGAAAGTTGGTCCTTCTTTTACATGTAGTTGATTTTGACTCATCTTTAATGCAGGATTACATAGTTGGCCATCCAGTTCCCAATGACACTGAGACACGAGGAGGGAAGAATTGTATTTACTTTGTTACTATGTTATCTCCAATGACTACCACAGAATTTGTCATTTCTTATGTGTTTAATAAATATATAATGAATGAGTGATGATAAAGAAAACTTACAAGTGACCATATATGTCAGAAAATACAAATGAAAAGAACCCACATTTCAGGAAGATTGAACCAGAGAGATTTGGATCTTTCAAAATATGTACTTGGAATTTTGTGATTGCGGTTGTAATCTGTCATTAAAATTTTAAATTATATTTGTGTGTGTGTGTGTGTGTGTGAGAGAGAGAGAGAGAGAGAGAGAGAGAGAGAGAGAAAGTATGAAGGTCAGAAGACAACTTTCAAGGGTTGGTTTTCCTCCTTCCACCATATGGGTCTGGGGGATTGAAGTCTGATTGTCAGGCTTGGTAGCAAGTGCCTTTACCCACTGAGCCATCTCTCTGGCCTATGGTTGAGATCTGAAATAGAATTTAAATGTAGAATTAGATAAACATTTATAACTAGATTATTTCCAGTTATTGCTTTAATTTGATACCACCTGAAGACTAAGAGATACATTTACAATCTCCAATAGGACCCTTTACTCATATAGCCCAGTATCATTCCAAGTTCAGAATTTACAACATGGACATCAACATTCTTCCTATCCTACATCTAAATGAAGCTGGTAAAGTAATTATCCAATAAAACTAAGAAAATTATAACTCAGTTCTATCTTATTTTCCTGGCTATTGAATAGTTAGTACAGTTGTGCTATATGTACAGGGGTCTGATTCCAGGACCCCCATGCCTCCAAATTTCCAAAGTCTACAGATGCTCAGCTCACTCACACAAAATGGGTAGTATCTGTTCATTCTGCATCATGCTTTAAATCCACTCCATTCTATACCCCAATACAACATGAATGCTATATAAATTGTTCTTGAGCTGTTTTATTTGGATAAAAATGATAAGAAAAATAGTCTGTACATGTTCAGTACAGATTAATTCTCTGCAAATATTTTCAATCTATGATCACTTGAAACAAAACAATGTATGTGAAACCAAAACCATGAAGAGTGGCTACTAGATGTCAAGGTGTCTGGACATGGTACCCAGAGAGAATGATGTCCAGAGAAAAATTATTCTGATTATGAATGAAAATGAAGGTAATTCCCCCATATAGGAGAATAAATTAAAAAAAAATCTATTTCTAGGTCTCCTAAAAGCTTTAAGGTCATAAATTAAATAAATTTTACTATAATATATATGTTTAGCAATGCCACTTAATACCGAGAATTATTGGTAGATTGGCTGAGACAATTTATTAAATATATTAAGAGGATCCAGAATGGGGAACAAGGAGGAGGGGAGGAGGAGACTGAGACAATAGACAAAGAGGGAAGAGGAGGGGGAGGAGGGGGAGGGGGGGAACGGGAGGAGGGTGAGGAGGAGGAAGAGGAGGAAAGGAAAAACACAAACTTGGGCATTCTCAGCTAGAAGTACAGTGATGGTATGATGTGTGTATAAAAGAGACTTGTGGGAGCTACTGCACATAGAAGGAAAAGAAAGTAGATCATGCAGGGCACTGAGAAGGCATACCAGGGTTAAGTCAAGTGCTGTAGAACTGAGTAAACAACTCAGCAAAGTTAAAGCTGAAAAACTATCCCTAGATTTAGCAATCAAAATAACACACTTGATCTTTATGGTTTATGGGTGCAATGTTCTTCCACAGGACAAAATAGTTTGTTAGTTGATTTCTGAGGCTAAGGAAGGGATGAGAGATGAGAACTGAAGGAACAGGGGACATACTGCTCTTAAAGGAAGTTTTGTTCACGTAAGAGCAAAAAGAGAACTCAGAATATAGTTTGCAGTGATTTTATTTTATTTTTAAGCCAAGTTTTATAAGGACATAGTAATTTTGCATAGCATAGTAGGACAGAATGACTTGTATGTAGTAAATTTGATCAAAATTGTCTAAAGGATTATAAGAATAATGAACTATCTAATGAGTTCTCATGGTTTGATTTTCTGAACAAGACTTTTAATCCACTATTTCAATTATTCTTCAATTTAACCCTAAAAGTTAGACTTAATTTTTAACCATATTTTTGTAGATAAACCAAGTCTTAGAAAAACCAAATGATGGACTCTAGGTCACATGTAGAGTCGGGAATCATGCAGGATTCATGACCAACCGGGACTCAGGATCACATAAGACTCATGATCACACAGGAATCAGGATGACACAGGACTCGTGAACACATAGGACTCATGACCACACAGGACTCATGACCACATGAGACTCAGGACCACACAAGACTCATGATTACACAGGACTCAGGATGATTCATGGGACTCATGATCACAAGGGACTCATGACCATGTAGGACTCATGCTGACAAGGAACTTACTACCACACAGGCCTCAAGACCACACAAGACTCATGACCACACAGTACTCATGATCACATGAAACTCATGATTACATATGACTCATGCTGACATGGGACTCATGACCACATAGGACTCATGACCACACAGGACTCAGGACTACACAAGACTCATGACCACATGGGACTCATGATGACATGCAACTCATGACCACCCAGGACTCATGATTACACAAGACTCGTGATCACACAGGACTCAAGAGGACACAGGACTTATGACCACACGGGACTCATGATTATAGAGAACTCATGGTTACACAGGACTCGTGAACACATGATCCTATGACCACACAGGACTCATGATCACATAGAACTTGTGGCCACAGAGAACTCATGACCATCAGTCTAGTGTGAGCTAGACATAAATAACAACAAAGGGAAATCGTTTTATTGTAATTGAAATCATTCTTCCTTCAACTGTGTCATGAATAAAATGCACTTGGAAAAATTTAAGTTATCTTCAGTCCCAATGTAGCTAACTTAAAATCCATGCTGCTAGATTAAAATTTGACAATCTTTCCCTTTATCTTCAGTTTGTATAGTAAGAGTAAAAACAAAACAAACAAAAACCAGAATTCTGAAATAAGATTTCTTAATTTTCTACCTTGAAATAAGGTGGGAAAATAGCTTGTAGAGGTTACTATATACAAACCAGAACACTTTCTTTGAGGTCATTTATATTATAGAGACAATCTATTTCCCAGGAGGAGCAATTTGATTAATTAGGCCTGTTATAGCTATCTTCAGTGATGAGGGTTTTTAAAGAACAATTATAAGAACATCATTGTAGTTTCCTCCACGAGTTTCTTTGGTAACATTTTTGTGCTGCAGAAGTCAACTGATTTCTTTAATCTTCTTTGTTCGTGCTAAGATTCTATTTTTATAATACATGCTTTCACTATAGTTTTAAAATATCTCAGTATAGAGAATCATAAATCTGATTTTTTTAAAAAATCACATCATGTCATGTACTCCATCGGATGCTTATGCTAAAAGAAATAGAGAACTTTTAAAGGAAGGAACAGAAAAACTTAATCTTAGCCATTCTAGATTTTCCCAGTGAGAAAATACAAAAGCTATTAATTCTTTGAACCCAGAGACATTGCACTGGTTGTATCTGGCAGGCTCAGCCAAGATGTGTTCTAATTACAATATAGACTTGGTGTCTTTGAAGTATGGAAGAACACAATGGGACCTAACTCTTAAGAGGTCTCTCTTGTTCCCACTTCTAACTTTTCATCCTACAGTGCTAGTGTTCTGTATAATTGAGAGCTATGCCAAGTATGAAAACCAGAGCTGAAGCTGGAAGAGGGAAGGAGAGTTCATGCTAGCAGCTACACATGTAAGGTGGGAACTGCTGGCAGGCCTAAAGTCTGTCTCTAGACAAGGACTCTGGAGGGGACCACTGTTGATACACTTGCATCTAGAACGACATTGACACAATGTGTCTACCTTTCCAAAATGAATTATTTAATTTCTACTTTCCAATAAGACTGAACCTTCTAATTTTATTGAAGAAATTTCTGATACTGGGAACCTTAGCCCATTGATATTTTGCACTTCCTTAGCATGAACAAGACCCTGGTATATTAAAAAAAAGAATACATATGAAATCAATAAAATGAGCTGGACACCTCATTAAAATGATCATTCTGATAGGATAGGTCTGGAGTGAGACACCTGGATGGAAACATTGGTAACAAGCATCCAGGATGCTCAAGAACCCCTCTCGGACTAGTTGTGAGCATTGGGGGAGTCACCATCATCCTAACCTGAGAGGCTGTCTACAAAACAAATTTCAACAATCATTTTTTTTTCTTAATTTGTACTAATTAGGTAACACTAACACTTTCATGACCCTTAAAAGACACACTTTTTATATGAAACTGTCTGAAGAAAAAGAGTAGTTTTCTGACTACATAACAAGTTGACAAAGATAAATCATAGCATGCAACAGACCACCAGGAACTGAGCTTCACCCATGGGTCTGATCTCAGAAGGTGGAAGTGCTCAGTTGGATACTTGTGTCACTTTCACATTCCATGGAGGGCAAATGATTCTTTTTAAAACTCCACACATGTAACTGCTATGCCTAAATAGGTGTATTTTATATGCTATCTCTTAATTGTTTGTTTAACAGATTTGATTAGGACTCTTAATAGCTGTTCACATGTTTGTTTAGTATAATTGGTAACTTCATGGTGAAGGTTGGTTTATCTTTCTTCACAGCAGGGCGTCAGGTGCCATTATGAGGCTTCTTGTCACATTACTTATTTTTATATGTGTGAATGTCCCTGATGGTGAGCTGTTTCAAATATGGGCTGTGAGAACCTCAGTAGAACCAACCCCCATGTGGGCATAGAGTTGGGAGGGGGTGGCTGCCTGTGTGACTTGGTTTGAGGCATGCCATAAAGCTCTGTCTGCACCAACGGTCTCCTCTGGAGGTCTGACATGGTGCCCTAGATTTTTACTCTGAGTGAAGATACAATTAAAACCTGTCTGTTTGAAGACACTGTACAAATACCTGAGAAGTGAGAGAGTTGCCAGGGCTGTTCCTTTTTCACAATTTCAAATTATAAGAAATTAAATACATCAATAGTAAGTTGTACATTGATGGAGATCTAGATCTTAAACCACTGCTCTGTTTCTTTCAGCACTCAGAATAAATCTTATTTAGGCAGAAGAGAAGGTAATATTCTGAACTTAAATTCAAAAAGAGCTTAAATTTGAAGTATTGTTTCTTAAAGCCAAACCTAATATATTTTATTATTAACAAGTGGCCAAGAACAAACATACAGAATCCAGACATACCAGCACACACTTATAGTCCTAGCATTTGGGAGGTGGAGGCACACAGGAAGCCGCTGGCACACATGGAGTTTGAGGCCAGCCTGAGTTATGCGAGACCCTGTTAAGACAAAAACAAGTACAAAACAAGAAAAAACAAAAGAGCTCAAACAAAGAAACATCATAGAAGTGTGTTCAAATGATTTTTAGTTGCATATGCGTCATTAACTCTCCTCCCTTTAAAATAGAGATTAAATTCTGTGCATATAGAAAACCAAAGGCAATATGCTCTTTAGTGTTTAAAACAAGAGCTGCTGTTTAGTAGGTGAGCTTGCCACCAAAATATACCTTATCAGGTAAATCATCAGGGTATGTATTAGGCAGGAAACAAATTTAAATTTAATAATATTTGGTTCTATGTTGTTACTCATTTTCATTTGTAAAAAAAATGCAAACATTGGCCCCGCCCCCAGCTGCAGGCTCAGCTGGGCCTGGAGTCCTTAAAAAAAATGCAAACATTAGTCTCAGCTGACTTGTGTCTGACTGTCCACTGTCATGTGACCTCTGGGTTAACTGATTTGTCATTCTGGATCTAAGTCGCCTCCCTCTCTTCCCAGGCTGAAATAAGAAGATAAAACCATCTTGCTGTGAAGATTCACTAGCATCTTATCACTTGCTATGGAAATTAAAGCTCTCACTGAAAGAATGGTACTGGATTATACTGATATTATCTAGACATTAAAGCACCAAGCAATGGTCAAATGAAAAGTTTTGCTCATCCAAAAGTTTCAATTTTCTCTGAAATGTAAAAGAGACTTTCTTAGGAAACTATCAAATCACATTCCAAAGAATAATTCCAAGTAAGTAATTTGGCAAAGAAAAACTCTCCAAAAGCACAGCACTGCGACACCAGCTTGGGATTGGTTTAAGAGAGCCCTTCATTTTTCAAATAATGTTTTAAAAAGTGCTATAGTTCTAAAATGAAGATAAACCTCTGACCGTAATTACCCTCTTTTTATTTCTTATCACACAGGCATCAAACTACCATCCAGAGTTTAGAAGTCAATGCCTCCAGGCTACATGATAGTAAGATATATGTTTATATTTCTAGTTCCATGTGGTCTCAAAGTTCCTGTAAGCTCCTGAGGAAAAATATTAGAAACTATATTCAGGTAAGACTAGAAATTCTATAAGGACCTTCACATTCCCAGTTGCACTAATGTAAACTATTACCTAGCTGCAAAGGATTCAGGTACCTTCCATTGAACATTGTCCACCTATGAAACAGATTGAAAAGGAACAATTTGTTTTTAAGATTTATTTCATTTTTGTAGATCTTAGCAAGGGAGCCTGAGAGTGTGAGTTCTGACCTCCATCTGTATAGGGACTGGGATCTCAGCAGGCCACCAGAGAGTGTCTGTTCCCACCTCCCTCTGGCATAGGGGCTGAGAACTCAGGGGACTACCTGAGTGCACCAGGAATTCCACCTCCACAGAGTGGTGAGCATCTCCCAATTGCACCATATCCAACCCCCTAACTGGGATTGCATGAGGTCCCTCCCTAGGCCTCAGGGCAGACCTGGCTTTGGTAGGATAAAACTGAGATCTTAGCACACAGCCTGAGAGGGCAGATTCTGACCTCCATCTGTGTAGTGGCTGTGATCTCAGCAGACCGCCAGAGAGTGCCTGTTTCCAACCTCCCTCTGGCATAGGAGCTGGGAACTCAGCAGACCAACTGAGAGTTCCACAATTGCCTCCCCCTTAAGGAACTTTCCAAATTTTCCTCTGAATTCCCACTAGGACAGGTCCAAACCTTAGAATGAAGCCTGAGTGTACCTGATTGGAACCTGACTTGGGCTTCTGTGGGTACTCCTGAATAGCTGATATGAAGCTATCAGTTCCCTCCAAATAAAACCTGAGAGAACCTGAACCCTATACCAACCAGCTTTACATAACCAATAAAGAAAGGATCTATGCAACCCAATAATACAAACAGAAGCATACTTCAACTTAATTCTCATATCAGAATCATAAACAACAAAAGAAATTCACATGCCAACAAAAGAAGAATAAAATGGAAAGCCAAAACACTATGCTCCCACCAAACTCCACCAGTCCTATAGAAGAGTTCTATAATGTGAACCCCCTAGTGATAACCCAGGACACTGAATTTAAAAGAACAATCATAAACACAATCAAGGAATTCAATAAATTTAAAGAACACACGAACAAACAAATCAAAGAGCTAAAAGAAGATAGGGATAAACTTCTGAATGAATTCACAAAAGAGATAGAAACATTGAAGAAAACTCAGGCTGAAATGAAGAAGGAAGTGAAAAACTCAATAACCCAACTTGAAACAACACGGGAAAGCCTCACCTCTACAATGAATGAAATGGAGAACAGAATATCAACATTGGAGGATAAAGTTGAAGAAATGGACCACTCAAGCAAAGATTATGAAAAATTTTAAAAAGCACAAGAATGGAATATGCAGGAATTGTGTGACACCATAAAAAGACCAAACTTATGAATCATAGGCATACAGGAAGGAGAAGAATCCCAAGATAATGGCATGGACCAGATCTTCAACAGGATTGAGGAAGAGAATTTCCAGAAATTAAGAAAAGACATACCCATACAAATACAGGAAGCACATAGAGCCCCAAATAGGATCAGAAAAGAAACTTCCCACAACATATCATAGTAAAAACATTAAATGTACAGAACAAAGAATACTGAAAGCAGCAAAAGAAAAACAAGTCACATACAAACGCAAGCCCATCAGAATTACAGCTGACTTATCAATGCAAACTATGAAAGCCAGAAGAGGCTGGACCAAGGTATTTCCAGTTCTAAATGACAATAAATGCCAATCTAGAATACTTTACCCAGGAAAAATGTCTATTATAGTTGAGGAGGAAAGAAAAATCTTCCATGACATGAAAAACCTGAAAGAATATATCTATGTCCATGAAAAGCCCTTTGAAGAATACTTGGAGCAATATAAAGAAAGGAAAGGAACAACTACATCCCAGGGGCAACAAAAGAAAATAAATGAAGGTATAATTGAGGAAATACAAAATTAGACAAAGGGGTGTGATAAGACTAGCAGATAGGAATTGGCTAGACAGTTGGTGTAAAAAGACCCCAAAGAAAAGTTGCCAGTTTCTTGGCTAAAAGTCAAAATGCCCTTGGGCCTCTTAGCAACATACTCTGCTCCAAAGGCCAAAAAAATTGTCAAAAGTATTTGGGAGCTCTTATCTAATCCTCAAAAGATTTTAGGGTTGCCTCTTCAGAGGGTGGAAATGTTAGACTAGCAAAAAGCCCCATTAAAAAAAGAAAAGAAGAAAGAGTACATGAAGTTGTCAGAAAAAGTGATGGGGAGATATGGGAGGAGTTGGAGGGGAGGGAGTGGTCATGGATTTGATCAAAACACCTTATATGCTTATATGCCTGTAAGAAATTCTCAATAAATTATTTTTAAAAATTAGACAAAGAACACAAACAGCAATAGAAATGACAGCAACCAAAACACATCTTTCAATAATAACCTTAAATATCAATAGACTGAACTCCACAGTCAAAGGATACAGGTTAAGTGAAAGGATTAAGAAACAAAATCCATCTTTTTGCTGTCTGCAAGAAACCCATCTCACCTTCAAAGACATGAACTACCTTAAGGTGAAAGGATGGAAAAATAATATTCCAAACAAATGGCACTGAGAAACAAGCAGGGGTTGCAACTCTAATACCTGAAAAAATAGACTTCAAAGTAAAACTATTCAGAAGAGATAAGGAGGATAACTTTATTTGGATCAAAGGAAAAATTAACCAAGACAATATTACAATCCTTAACATATATGCACCAAACTCTTGTGCACCCAAATTTATAAAAAGAACACTAAAGGACTTTAAGACATAGATAAATGCTAACTCAGTAACAGTAGGGGACTTCAATACCCCACTGTCTCCATTAGACAGGTCAACTGGACAAAGAATAAACAGAGACCTCTAAATTAAATGATACCATACATCAAATGGACCTAACAAACATCTTTCCAATATTCCACCCACACACCAAAGAATATACTTTATACTCAGCACCCAATGGAACTTTTTCAAAAATTGACCACTGGGCCATAAAAAAACCTCAACAAATACAAAAAAAATTGAAATAATTCCATGCATTCTATAGGATGACAATGCAATAAAGCTCAAAATCAACACTGGATAAAACCCTAGTCACTACACGAACTTGTAGCGATTATACAGCACACTCTAAACAACAAGTGGGTCAAAGGAGAAATTAAGAAAGAAATAAAAGTATTCCTGGAATTCAATGAAAGGGACAAAACAAAATGACACAGTCTCTGGGACATTTTAAAAGCCGTCCTAAGAGGGAAGATTATAGCTCTAAGTGCCTACATTAAAAAATTAGAAATAGTTCAAATGAATGACCTAACACTGCAACTCAAGATGCTGGAAAGGCAAAAACAAATGAAACCCAGACCCAGCAGAAGAGAAGAAATAACAAAAATCAGAGCAGAAATTTGTGAAATATAAACAAAGAAAACAATACAAAGAATCAATGAATCTAAGTGCTGGTTCTTTGAAAAGCTAAACAAGATATACAGAGCCCTAACCCAGTTAACAAAAAGAAAGAAAGAGCAAATCCAAATCAATAAAATCAGAAATTAAAGGGGAAACATCACAACAGACACCCAAAAGATCCAGACCATTTGAAGGGAATATTTTTTAATATTTTATTTATTATTTTTTATGTGTATGAGTGTTATGCCTGCATGTAAGTAAGTGCATCCATGTCGTACAATGCCCACAGAGGAAAGAAGAGGCTGTCAGATCCCTTGGAACTGGAGTTACAGACAGTTGTTAGCTGCCATGTGGGTGCTGGGATTCAAACCTGGGTCTTCTGGAAGAACAACCAGTGTTCTTAACTGCTGAGCCATCTCTCCAGCCCCTACAAGGGAATATTTTAAAAACCTATACTCTACTCAATTTGAAAATCTAAAAGAAATGGATGGATATCTAAAATCATGGGAACCACCAAAGTTAAACCAAGAAGAGATCAACAGTTTAGACAGACCCATAATATATAAGGAAATCAAAACAGTAATAGAAAGGTTCCTAACTAAAAAAAGCCCAGGCCCAGATGGACTTACAGCAGAATTCTACTAGACATTTAAAGAAGACTTTCAACCTGTACTACTTAAATTATTCAGAATGATAGAAACAGAGGGAGAACTCCCAAATTCCTTCTATGAAGCCAGCATCACTCCAATACCCAAACCAGGTAAAGACACAACCAAAAAAGAAAACTATAGACCTGTATCATTAATGAACATAGATGGAAAAGTTCTAAACAAAATACTTGCAAACTGCATACGGACACACATCAAAAAGATCAAGAAGGCTTTATTCCAGAGATGTAGGGATAGATCAAAATACACAAGTCAATAAACATCATTAATCATATAAATGGACTCAAAGACAAAAACCACATTGTCATCTCAATAGATGCAGAAAAGGCTTTTGGCAAAAGTCAGCATGCATTTATGTACAAATTCCTAGAGGGAATTGGACTAGAGGGGACATACCTCAACATAATTAAAGCTATATACAACAAATGCACAGCCAACATTGTTCTAAATGGAGAAAAACTGGAAGTATTACCATTAAAATCGGGAACCAGACAAGGATGTCCACTATGTACACTCCTTTTTAACATATTGCTTGAAACTCTTGTTAGAGCAATAAAACAAGAGAAGAAAATTAAAGGAGTATGAACTGGAAAAGAAGAGGTCAAACTATCTGTTTTTGCAGATGATAGGATACTATACCTAAGAGATCCCAAAAGTTCCACCAGAAAACTCCTAGAACTGAACAACACTTTCAGTATAGTGGCAGGTTATAGAATCAATCTACAAAAATCAGTAAGGTTTCTACATACCAATAAAACACAATTGGAGAAAGAGTACAAGGAAATGCTCCCATTGACAATTGCTGCAAAAAACAATATCTTGGAATAAATCTGCCAAGGACAAAAAAGATCTCTACAATGAAAAATTTAAATTATTAAAGAAAGAGATCGAGAAAGACACCAGGAGATGGAAGGACCTCCCATGCTCATGGATTGGAAGAATTAATATTGTGAAAATGACCATCACACCAAAAGCAATACATAGATTTAGTGCAATTCCAATCAAAATCCCCATGACATATTTCACAGTATTAGGCAAAAAAAATTTAAATTTGTATGGAAGCACAAAAGACCCCAGATAGCCAAAGCAACCCTGAGCACAAAGAACAGCGTTGGGGGTGGGGGTGGCAGATTACTATATCAGATCTCAAAGTATATTACAGAGCTATAGTCATAAAACAGCTTGGTACTGGCACAAAAATAGATATATAGATCAATGTAATGTCATTGAGGACCCAAACCCGAGTATATACAATTTAGCCTCTTGATATTTGACAAAGGTACCAAGAACACAAAATGGAGGAAAGAGCATCTTCAACAAATGGTGTTGGCAAAACTGGATCTCAACCTGCAGAAGAATGAAACTAAATCCTTATCTTTCACCTTGCACAAAAGTCAACTCCAAATGCATCAAAGACCTCAATTTGAAACTGGAAACCCTAAAACTATTAGAAGAAAATATTGGCAGCAACTTACAAGATATAGGAGAAGGAAATGATTTTCTAAATCAGACTGAAGTTGCTCAGGAATTAAGGTCAGCAATCAACAAGTGGGACCTCATTAAACTAAAATCTTCTGTGCAGCAAAAGACACAATCAAAAAAGTGAAGAGAAAACCCACAGAATGGAAAAAAATCTTCACCAGTGACACATCTGACAGAGGTTTAACATCCAGAATATATACTCAAAAAACAAAGAAGCGAGAAACCAAATGATCCAATTGATAATGAGCTAAAGATTTAAACAGAAAGTCTGCAAAGGAAGAAATAAAGATGGCTAAGAAACATCTCAAAAAGTGTTCAACATTGTTAGTAATTAGGGAAATGCAAATTAAAACCACCCCAACGTATCACTTTACCCCAATCAGACTGGCTAGGATCAAGAGAACAAATGATACCAAATGCTGGTCAGGATGTGGAGAAAAGGGAATGCTCATTCATTGCTGGTGGGATTGCAAACTCATGCAACCCCTGTGGAAAACAGTGTGGAGAACTCTTAAAAAATGAAAAATGAACCTACCATATGACCTGGATATACAACTCCTTGGCATATATCCAAAGGACTCGTCTTCTTAAAGACACACTTGTACAACCATGTTTGCTGCTGCTCTTTTTACAGTAGCTAGGAGATGGAAGCAAACTAAGTGCCCATCAACTCA
>NW_008338999.1:3393076-3418650 GCF_000622305.1 Nannospalax galili
AAGCAGGGTTATTGGCCCCTCACCGCATTATCCAGCCACTCTTCCCAGCCAACTGTATATAATTTGACCCTAATCACACATGGCCTCTTGGAATTGGGGAGGGCTAAAGTATACAATTGGGGGAAGGCTAGGAAGAGAAGGCTTGACCCATGCTGGGTCAAGCCTTTCCAGTTTGCATACCCTCAGGTCATACATATACCTCACCGACCCCTCAATCACCTCAGTAAGTAAGCTCAGTAAATTCATTGGTTCCCCAGTAAAACTTTAATCAAACATTGGCTTGACACTAGAACCTTAAAAATGAATAAGCATTGCCTAGCATCCCCAGGAAAGGAATTTTCACAGCAGATGGAAAATTTATTTGTTAATGCTATTATGTCTCATAATTTAAAAAAAAAAAAAAAAAGAAAAGAAAAAAGAAACCTCATGTAACTCTTTTGACCATAACATATTTTTTTTAGTAGACATATAAATTGCTAGATTTCCTACCCCACAACCCATCTTTGACTCTTTTATGCCCCTTCTACTTCATTCCTGTGATTATATACACATCTTAAAATTTCAAAGGTTATAGTTTAGTCAACTAGTTTAAGGAACAAAATACATATGTAGTCAAGGTTTATCTGAGAACATTTGGTTTTTTTTTGTTTGTTTGTTTTTTTTAACCTAAGTTTTATCTACATAGCACATGGTAATTAAAAGTACCAGACTGGTAGAACTAACATTATTGGATGTTTAACAGCTGTATTTTCAGGCCTATACTAATGTGGTCAGAGGGACTTAAAGGACAGTTTTTGCTCCTTGCCCTCAAAGGTTGACTAAGTTTCAGGGGACTATGGAACATCTCTCAAAATGTCCTGTAACTGTGATGAGTCACCTGTCCTCTTGTTCAGGGAGGCCATGGAGACCTCCGCAGATGGACTTGAACCAGTGTCCAGTCTACAAAGAGGAGGGTCAACTCAGAGGAAACATCTCATTCATGCTTCCAAGTGAAGCCAGACATGGTGGAGCAGGACCTTTGACTTATCTTCACATAGATGGAACTGGTAAAAGAAAGGAGCCAGGAGCTCCTCCCAAGCCCATGTGACCCCTGAGGAACAGATCCTCAAACGACCTTAAGTGTAAATATAAATTGATTTATTTGGGCCAACTGTATGGTCTTAAACACCCAAAAGGAAAGTATAACCAAAGAGTAAAGTGATTGGTATATTTCTTTAAGAGTTCAAGGGATTACACTTCTGAGATATTAGGCTTGAGTCCATATAAAAAGTTATTTAGACAATTATTTCTCATTGATGGTTTTGTTCTGAATCAGAAAGTGTTGCTCAGATGTAAGACTTCAAATTTTGGTCTTCAATCACTGTAGTGCCCACCTGTAACTGAGACAACCCACTATTCTAAAATGATGGCCAAATTTGTTTTCTCCCCCACCTAGAAGCCTTTGAGAGGGAACTGATACTGATTCTAACCACTGTAACAGCTATCAAAATGTCGGAAAGCAAATCCTGAATCTATCACTCTTGAGTCCAGCCTTGGCAGACAAAAGAAAATTGAGGAGGAACCCAATAGAGGATGCTTTTGGAAGCTCTCATCAAGAAATTCCAATTGACTCTCACATGAATATTTGAAATTTGTCCTGTTCTGACCCTGTCTAGAACTTGTAATGCTAATTACTCTTGCATTTACTTCTACTTCACATCTCCTATTCACCAGTCAAGGACTTTCTTTCCCCCTCTACAGATAAGAGTTATGCAATCTGGGAGTCTTTCAGATAGACCCACTGAAGGAGCACCCTAACTGCCTCACCCTTTGTCCTTTTTCAGCATGGAAGAAGTCAGAGCAGTCTGCGTCCTGATTCCCTATCTGCAAGCTGTGTACCCTCTTCAGAGGATGGTGCATTAGGAATAGGAGGTAGGAATTGGCTAGGCAGTTAGTGTAAAAAGACCCCAAAGAAAAGTAGCCAGTTTCTTGGGCAAAAGTCAAAATATCCTTGGGCCTTTTAGCAACATACTCTGTTCCAAAGACCAAAAATGTAAAAAGTATTTGGGAGTTCTTATTTAATCCTTAAAATATTTTGGGGTTACCTCTTCAGAGGGGGGAATGTTAGAGTAGCAAAAAGCCCCATTTAAAAAAAAGACAGAGGAGTACATGAAGTTATCAGAAAAAAAGTGATGGGGAGATATGGGAAGAGTTGGAGGGGAGGGAGTGGTCATGGATTTTATCAAAACACCTTATATGCCTATATGCCTGTATGAAATCCTCAATAAATTATTTTTTAAAAAGATTTATTTACTTTTTAATTATGTGTGTTTATGTGTACTTGTGTGTGTGTGTGTGTGTGTGTGTGTGTGTGTGTGTGTGTGTGCATGTGACTGCAAGTACTCATGGAGGCCAAAAAAGGGTATCAGAATTTACAGGTAGTTGTGAATCACCTGATAAGGATTCTGGAACCTGACCTCTGGTCTTCAACAGTACATTAATTGCTGAGCCATCTCTAGTCCCCCAGGCAGTCAATTTTTTTTTTTTTTTTTTTTTTTTTTTTTTTTTTTTTTTTTTTTTTGTCTTTTTGAGACAGGGTCTCCCTGTAGCCGCAGCTGTCCTGGAATTCACTATGTAGATCAGGCTGGCCTTGAACTCACAGAGATCCACCTGCCTCTACCTCCTGAGTTCTGGGATTAGAAACAAAAGGATTCTATGTCCTTTCTTTATTAATCTATTTTGATAAAAGGTTAAACTGTGAGAGGAAATATAAATAATGCTAAGATGGTATGAAAAACGGAGGGAAATGCATTAGTTCAAAGTCTTACAGAAATAGATACAAAACAAATATACCAGTACATCTGCATAGCTGCAGGCTATATAACAAAAAACACAGAACTAGACAGGGGAAATCTCCCTTCGAGTTGTTGGTCATGGTAGTCCAAGAGACTCCTGAAATAACATAGGCTATTGCCACAGCCCTTGATTTCCACCCAGAACTTGAAGGTGAGACCCTACTGGTGAGGACAGGCCAAAATTTGGAGACAGGACTTTGAGCATTTGAACTGGAACTGATCAGGAGGCCTTCTCCTTGAAGACTAACTCACATGCCATCAGAGGATTACTATATAAACTGGTAAGGGAGAAAATTAATCAGTGGTTTACCCACATCTGATTCCTAATAAATGACAGACCCAGCAAACTATTGCTATTGGTACAGTCATGGCATTTTTTTTTCTTAGGCATAATCAATAGTCATCTAACTGGAATTAAGTCCTGCTCAATGGGAGGGAACTCATGTGCAGTACTATAGACGTAGTCAAATACACATGGCTAAAGATGAAAAAACCCTACTTTTGTCACATCCCTAAGGCCAATGTAATTTATCTTATTCTAAATATGCATCTTCATATTTACAGACAAGTGCACCTTTCATCTCTCAGCAAAGAAACTTCTTTTTGCAACAGATGGAGACTATTACAGAATTCCAGAACTGGTCAAATACAGATAATAAGTGTCTGTGAGACACTTAACAATAACGGACACTCTTCAATTCAACCTCTATACTTAGGATGAATGCGTCTCTTACCTTGCACCAGAGAAGTTTCCATTGCAGCAAATGGTGATTAACAAAGACCCCAACTGCAGAGAATAAGATGCTATGGAGTGCTTATCCCTGAACAGTATATCTACTTAAAACCTATGCCTCTCAAGGCTCAGGGATCATAGCAAAAGAGGAATCAGAAAGATTGTAAGAGCCAGAGGGGATAGAGGACTACAAGGAAAAAGTCTTCCAGACAGTTGGTCATTTACTCATGTGAACTCACAGCAGTGGTGACAGCATGCACATGTCCCATGCAAGCTCAAACCAGACAAAATTCCAGCATAAACACAGGGAATTGGGTAAGAAATCCCAACTCAACCTAAGGAACTTTTGGCAATTGATGGCTACTGGGAAAGGGAAAGACAGTGTCTTACAGGATTGGGACCCTTGGTAGGTCCAGTGGATGTATGTACACTGAAGGACATTGAGGGACATAAATCATACTCTATAGAATATATATATATATATATAATGAACATATATATGAATTCATTAAATTGGGTGGGGGCAGTGGGGGAAGGTGTGGAGAGGGGAGTGGATCTAAATTCCCTAAAACTATATTGTATGAAAATTGCAAAAGTTCAATAAAAGTGCAAAATTCCAAAAAAGGTTAAACTGTGTAGACCATGTAAAACATCTCAAATACTTTATCAACTGCTTTATTTTCCAACTCATGCTGCTAACAACTCAGAAATATTTATTTCTCAAAATATGCTCAAAATAAGATCATAGGGCTTTTTGGTTTTTGGGTATTTTTTTTTTGAGACTTTCATACATGAGTATTGTCTTTGCATAACTTCCATTCCTCCCAGTCGCCCTCCAACTTCTCCCATGTCCCCCAACTCCCTCTCAATTTCTTGTCTTCTTTTTTGATTATTATTGTTACATATACATATACATTGATACATATATAAATACACACACACACACATTTAGTGGTGTTCCTGTGTACCTGTGTTTAGGGCTGTCCATTTGGAATTAGATAATCCCTCAGGGAGTTCCTCCTTGGAGAACATTGATTCTCCCTCCCTCAGCATCCATTGATTGCCTATAGCTCTTCGTCTTGAGGTGGGAATCAATGACATTCCCCCTCTCTACTTTGGCATGCCAACTGACTTTTTCATAATGTAGATCTTGTTAATTTGGAGATTTCATTGGTACTGCTTTGCTATCATGTCTAGATTACATTAACTAACAGTAGGTGTCTTGTCCCTCTGGCTCTTACATTTTTTCCTGCCTCTGTTTTGTGATATCAGCCTCCTTATTTTGCAGAGTAAGAGCACATAATGGGGGCTGGAGAGATGGCTCAGCGGTTAAGAGCACTAGCTGCTCTTGCAGAGGTCACTGGTTTAACTTCCAACACCCACATGACGACAAGCAACCATCTATAACTCCAGTTCCTGGGGACCTGACAACCTCTTCTGACCTCTGCAGGCACTGCAAGACATGGGTGCACTTACATACACACAGGCAATATACTCACACACATAAAATAAAAAAATAACTAATTTTTTTTAAAAAGGAGTGCAGAATGCATAACTGCTCTGTCTAGTTATATGGCTGTTCAGAGATTGTTCTGGCTCCCACCCTGTCTAAAGCTGTTTTTGTTGTAACACCTTCTCTCAAGGACCTATGTTCTTGGTCTATACATCAGTTCTGAGGGGAAGAATGTGGAGGTGATGTGTTGTTAATAAATGATAAAACCCAAATTAGTCCTGAATGCTATGCCTCAATTCACGGGGTTAGGTTAGTAAGGGACAGAGCCAACATTAGGACTCAGAGCTCTTGACCTCTGCAGATCGTGTCCATTCTTATCTCCATAAATTTGAGTCTTAAATGTGACACAGGTCTTATGTATATAAACAAGTACATGCTTATAATTTTCATAAGAAGCATCTTGTAAAATAATCCCAAATGTGTTATGTAAGAATGGCAGAAATTCACAGATTTTTAACTTTTAAGGTTTTACTATTTAGATGACCCACTTGAATGTTTGCTACTAAAAATGTACAATAGACTCCTGTTATTTTGGGAAGGAAATTCAATTTGCAATTCCACCTGTCCCTTCCCATTGGTTAAAAACATCAAAATTTCCAGTGGCATGGAATCAGTAATTTCTCATTCAAAACTGAGTTCTGACTGGTATAAAAAACCTTACTTTTTAAAATTGGTGGGTAAACTGCTTAGGGACCATTGTGGAAGAGGAGGCAGAAAGATTGTAAGAGCCAGGGCTGGTTCATGAACACAGGGAGGTGGAGGCCTCCAGGCCACTGGAGGCTTGCTCATGTGAGCCTGTGGCAGAGGTGGTGTTGAGATGGGTCCCATATTAGCTCAATTAAACAAGGGCCCAAAGGGGAGGTGAGAAATCGGTGGTGGGCCAGCACTAGATTGAGAACTATTTGAGACTGATTGCTTCTGGGTGAGAGAGAGTATGACTTACATACGACCACTGGATGGGCTGACTAGACTCCAGTGGATGCATTTACACTGAAGGACATTTGGGTACAAACACCTGAATGACTAGGACTCAGCATGTATGGCAGCATGTATGAGGTTCGATGGGGAGATGGGGAGGCATGGATGGGGGAGGAGGTCTGAATTTGAGTGGGAGATGTATGAAATTTAAAAAGTGCAATAAAAAAGCAAAAGTCTTTAAAATTATCTATGAAAAGAGAAATAAATAATACATTTGGGAATTATTTTCACAGAAAAAATTGGTGGGTAAATAACACATATTGCTAAAGTAATAATTCCAAATAACAATATCCCCCATGAGTTATTGGCACTACATAAACCTGGCCTTGGTTACTAGAATTCATGAATTAAAAACACCAAATTATGATTTTAGAAAAATATATGTGAAAAGACAGCCCCCAGAGACACATATTATGTAGGGAGCTGGATGTAGATATATTTGTATATGCACATAAAGCTACAAATCTTAGTTTTTCTATTAGTTTCCATTTTTTTTGGAGTTGTACAACATCAAAGTCATGACGTCCTTATATATTGCACTTAGCAGTAATGTAACAGACCACGTGGAGAAATCAAAGTGAGACTTTCTAAGTAGTTTCCTGGTAATTGAGACAGCAGGCTCTTTCATCCGCTCAGTAACAGTGGCAGTGCATTGATTTAAACTCCTTCTGAGATCTCAAATGCTTTTATATTCTTAGGTCTCTCAAGCAGCTTTTTTTTTTTTTCAAAGTGATAACATTCTAGCATTCAGCAGAATACCATCTTGTCTTTCCCCAAAAGGAGAAGGCTTATTTCAGCTTTGCTACTAAACTGCACAGGATCACTAAGTAAAATAGCTGTCCAAATGTCATCCTATTAAGAAATCTGGCTTTGAGTTCAGTTTTTTATGTTCTGACCATAGCAAATTGGATTTGGGGAAAAAAAGAACAACAAACAGTCCCACAGATGTTGCTTTTCAAAGGTTTGGCTCAGGATAAAAGCCTGATGGATAAGCAGTTTGCCTTATTAAACATTTGCAAAGTTGTCTTTTAATTATGACTCATTGATAAATCCTAATAATGGTATAGCTATGACTTAGCCTGTTTTATTTCAGTATATCATGCTCGATTGCCAACCATTCTGTTTACCCTATCTAACCTCTTCAATTGTAGCTTCTCTGTAAAATTCTAGGTACATAAATTCTCCCCTTCCCAATAAAGAAGGAGTTCTATGGAGCTTAAACATCCATTTTTCAATGTCAATCTGAGGCTATTCTTTGTCTAATTAATTTTTAATTAATTCAACTAAAGTGAAGTTGAAGAGAATAAAGTGTTTTTAAAGTATATTGTCATAAGATTCAAACCACATTTGGCCAGTCAGAATAATATTATCAATTCGCTAAGTGTTGTGCAAAGGCAGCAGAGTTGACAGGCCACCCACATGACTACCACCCAGACGAGCCTCTAGAGCACTGAACTGTACTGCACTTTGCCGATGATGTGACTTGACTGAGGGTGGTTTAGGCTGATTACTCAAAGGACTGTACCTTGCAGGGGAGGTGGCCCTTGCCCTTTTCCTTGTATCTGTCTTTTTAGAGAGTAAGCTCCAATTGGATTCATATCTCAATAATGACCTGAACTATGAAGTAATAATATAAAAAGAGCCATATAGAGACATGGCACCTCCAGCCTTTCATGTGAGGCTAGAGATAAATTGGGTGAACTGGGCTCCACATATGGAGTCAAAGAATGGGGACTGCTTTCTTGCATCTTCAAAGACAGTACTGTTGATAGCCCTGACTCCCCGTGGACATAAATACAGGACTATAAAGACTACAGCAGATCCAGAGTTCATAACCCACCAGGCTCCTGGGTGCACCATTCTTTGGTGCAGGTTGTGGCAGCAGTTTGAGGAAGCTTGACCATTTTGCTCCACAGGCAGTAGAAATTTCTCCTAAAATAGTTTCTCATTTTCCTGGGTCAGTTTGTGGTGCAGCGTCATTTTCCATATTCTTCCTCCATCACTCCACAGAAACACAGGTGGTGGTGGTGGTGGTGGTGGTGGTGGTGGTGGTGGTGGTGGTGTTAGGGTCTGCCTTGGGGACTATGCATGCTCAGCACCTCTTAAGATAAAAGGAAACTAAATATCCAAACAATAGTTGTCAGATGACTAAACTCTATAATTTTAGGCAATCTTTCTTTTTCAACAGAGTCAACACAGCTGGGGAGACTTGAGTTATCGTTATCATATCATTTACTAAAATGCCACATAGAGTTTTGATCACAGAAGGAGAATAAGTCAAAATGCCTAGAGAGGAAAAGTCTATGGGACTAATTAACACATGGAATTATTATTTTATTATTTTTTACTGTGAATTAAGGTAAAGGTACATGTACCTTGAACAACGTAAGCAGTCATTCAAACTTCTAAGATTTGGTCACTGTGTGAAAACGTTATTAATATGAAAATGACTCAAACAACAGTATCAATATTTTAACTCAAACCACTCATGATTTAGTAGTTGTGTGAAGGTTAATCCATTCCAGATTAAAAACGTTCATGAGAGAACAGCATGTGACTGCTGTGGGTGAGCCAGTGATTTTGGCTGAGTTGTCAACCACACAAAAGTTACATTTCAGCTGATTTAAGAGTAATCTGTTTATGATTTAGGTACTATAGAAAGAACAAAACCACCTTTCTGAACACCCAGTTAATATGCAGTAAGCATAAAGCATACTAATGCTAAAGGCTGTAAAGACAGCAGTAGAGTTTGTATGTTTTAAAAGAACGTTTAAAATATATTAAAAACATTCTTTTGTTTTTTAAAAACATAGATTTTATTTAATTTTTTGAAAACTTCATACAATGTATTTTGATCACTTATGATCAAAACTCCTGCCCTCAAATCCTCCTAGAGCCACTCCAACCTCACTATCCTCCAACTTCATGCCCTCTATTTAAAAAAAAATAGTTTATCAACTCCAATTTGTACGATCCATTACATCTGGGTATAGGGCCATCCATCGGAGTGTGGTCAACCAACCAGGAACAACACCTTTAAAGAAAACTGACTCTCCTTCTCTTAGAAGCCATCAACTACCCATTGCTCCTTTGGGGTGAGGGCTCATAACCCCGTTCTATGCTGCAATGTTAACAGGCTTCATCTTGCATGGGTTTTTTTGCAGGCAACCACAGCTGCTGTAGGTTCATTAGTGCAGTGGTCTTGTCATGTTCAGAAGATGTTGTTTTGCTACAGTTCTCCCTAATCTCTGGCTCTTAGAGTCTTTCTACCTCCTCTTCTATGATGGTCCCCTAGCCTTGGGTAAGTGTGTGATACAGATGTCCCATTTGTAACTGAGCACTCCACAGTCACTTATTTTTTGTACTTTGACCAGTTGTGAGTTTCTGTGTTAACCCCCATCCACCTTAACTCTTTCACTATACAGTTAAATCAGTAGTGCATAAAGTTTGCTATTTTCTGAGGAAAAAAAATCAGGGAATTAAACTGTTGCTAGGGTTTATGCTAGGGTTGCTGTTATTTGTTTGATATTTTTTGTCTGTTTACTTTAATGAAGACCAAATATCTGTAAATAAAATGCCTGATCTTTAGCTTCCAAAGATAAATCTGTTGGGATATGGTTATGGCTAAATAAAACAAGATCCAAAGAAGCAATGTTTTGACAAGTTTCATTGTAAGGAAACATATTTTATGATCTGTGTATATAACAATTAAACTGAAGATAAAAGTCCTTAGTCAAAGTTCCTCACAGAGGTTTTAAGGAAGATGTTTTAGAAAAGGTCATATGATTTTTCTATCCAAACTAACAGTTGAGAGTCAACAGGAAACTATTAATGAAAGTTCCAGGATAGGGGCTGGAGAGATGCTTCAGGAGTTAAGAGCGCTGGCTTCTCTTACAGAAGACCTGGGTCTGATTCTCATCACCCACATGGTGGCTAACAACCACCTGTAATTCTAGGTCCAGGGGATCTGATGCCTTCTTCTGCCCTCCATGAGCATTGCATAACACAGGGGCACATACATACATGCAGGAAATGCTCTGCCACCCTTAGGCATGGTTACTATCCTGGTCTTTCAGGTAACTTTTAAGGCTTCCACATATAGCGTCAATCTTTGGAACCACAGAGAATGCCTTCATCGAGATAACCCTAGAGTTAAAGGGTCACTAGTGGCCTTCAATTAAAAAAAAATTAATAGGCATTGCTAAGAGTAAAATTTTATGTTTGCAGAATAAGTGAGCAGACAGAAGAGTTCCATAAACCCACACCATTCTCTGCTTCTACTGTTTCCTAATAATAGTTTGCATTAGAATGACAGACTGTCATAATTAATGAACCACTATTGGTACTTTAGGATGAACTGAAGTTCATTGTTTAAATGAAGGCTCACTCTTTAAGGTGAACATTTCTCGTGCTCTTCACAAATGCACAAAGGCATGTGTCAATAATTAGCTTCATACAGAAGAGCTTCACTGCCTGAACAATCCTCTGCCCCATCTTCTCATCCTTTTTCATCGCTCTGTCGTTCTTCATCAACCACTGATCTCTTTATTGTCCATATAGTTTTACTCATGTAACGTAAACCATATAGTGTGCAGCCTTTCTAGACTGGCGTCTTTCACTTAGCAATATGCATGTACAGTTCCTTCATGTTTTATCATTACTTGAAGCTTACTCCATCATTAAATAAAATTCCATTGTCTAGACACATCTGATTGTTTACATATTCATCTACTGCATGACTATCATGGCTTCTCAATTTTAGTACACGTCTTTTAAAAATAAACTCGTTGTTTTCTCTATAGTCAAATATTATTTTCATAACTGGAAATTAGTAATTCCTTAATAACGGATGTTCGCATTACAGTTTCCCCTAATTTCAAAAACTGATATGTTCATGCACTGGCCCACATTTAAACCTCAAAACAACTCTTTATTTAAGTAGAATTATTTCCTTGTAAATAAGGATCTTAGCTACAATCACACAGTGAATAGCAAAGCAAAGACTAAAATCTTCACTTAATTTGTCCCCAGGATCCTTTCTTATAGTCACAGTGCAATCCTGATTTTTCTTCTGACCAATATTACAAAGGCATCAGGCTCTGTCATGAAAATAGTGATATGTATATGTATATAAAATACATGCATGTGTATATCTACACAAATGTATATGTGTATACAGGTACTCCTTGACTTTTTCTAAGGATATCCCCTTATAAATCCATCATAAATTGAGAAATGAACATAAGGTCTGGATAAATGGCTCAGTGGTTGAAAGCATTTGCCACTAGGGCAGTAATGACCTGAGCTGATTCTCAGAGCTCAAGTAAAACGCAAGAGGAGGCAGTGTATATCTGCAATCACAGAACTCCTATGATGGAAGATGGAGGGAGGAGAATCACTTGGAAGCTTGGCAGCTAACTAGCCTAGAATACAAAGAACAGCAGAAATCAGAGAGATCCTGTCTCAACAAAGTAGGAGAAAGAAAACTGACTCCTCTAATTCGTATCTGGCCTGTACATGCATGATATGGCATGCACGTACCACACTCTCTCACATGCAAATAATAAGTAAAAATAAATAAATTAATTAATTAAAAAATAAAAGAGATATCAGCTGTGTTAGGATCCTTGCACATCTCCAAATCTGTGAGTTTTCCCAGATCTGCCATAGTGAGTTCCTTTCCCACACCTCCCCATATCTGTCATTTCAGCTGCCGCACCTGCTCAAAATGCTAGGTTTCTTGAACCCCAAGAGATGGGATCTCTCTCAATCTCATCTATTAGCAAACCTATTCACCTAGCAGCCACCCAATCCACTGTGCTAATCCAGGACCATGAGTCAGTCCTGAAGCTGCAACTCAAAAGTTGCCAGTGTGCCTTCCTTAACTGAGACCACTTCCTACACCACATTTTAAAATCAACATAAAGTAGCTCCCAAATGGAAGAATAAGCACTACTCGGCTAGGACATGATCTGACAAGTTGGGGAAATAGCAAACAAACATACAAAAAAGACAAGATTACCTATGCAAGCCCAGATCCCAAAGTCTCGTAAAAACACAAACAACATGAATAACCAAAATAATATCTACTACAGAAGTTTGTATCTTAGAATGCCAGCCCAGTGGATGAACAAGATAATGCTTTCCAATTTTAGCTACTTTGAGGAACTCAAAGAGGATATGAATAAAAGACTGAATGACCATAAAAATATAAATCCTTGAATGAAATAACTAAACAATTCAAACTATGAAATTAGAATTCTATATAGAGATAGACTCTGAAGAAAAGTCAAATTAAAATAAAACCTGAGGCAGGTGGATCTCTGTGAGTTCAAGGCCAGCCTGGTCTACATAGTGAGTTCCAGGACAGCTGGGGCTACAGGGAGACTTTTTCTCAAATAGACCAAATAAGAAAAAAAAAAAAAAAAAAAAAACCTTGAAATGAAAAACTCAGGAACTCAAACAAGAAGTTTAGAGAGAAAAAAACAAAAAGGAAGTAGAGGAAATGGAACAGAGAATATCTTGAAGACAAGCTTCGGGAAATGGAATGCTCAGTCAAAGAAAATGTCAAATATAAAATAACCCAGAGGAGACCCTGTCTCAAAAAGACAAAAAAAAAAAAAAAAAAAAAAAAACCAACCAACCAACCAACCACCCAAAAAAAAAAAAAAAAAAAAACCAACCAACCAACCAACCAAACAAACAAACAAACAAAAAACCCAAAAGACCCAGGAACAGAATATGCAAAACCTCTGGGACACTGTAAAAAGACCAAACCTACAAATCATAGGCACAGAAGCTAATGAAACCCAGGTCAAAGGTATAGAAAATATTTTAAATAAAATTATAGAAAAATATCTAAATCTAGGGAAAGAGATACTTGTCAGGGCTCAAGATGCATACAAAATGTTAAGTAGAGAGGACCAGAAAGAAATTCTCCACATCATATAATAGTCAAAACACTAAACATACGGAACAAAGAAAAGATATTGGAAGTTCTCATAGAGAAGGATCAAGTCACACATAAATGCAGGCACATGAGAATAACAGCTGGCTTCTGAGACAGTGTATCATTTGTTTTTTGGTGGAATGTTCTATAGATGTCTGATGGGTTCATTTGATTTATGGTGTCATTTAACTCCAGGATTACTCTATTTATTTCTTGTCTGGATGATCTGTGTATTGGTTATAGTAGGGTACTAAAGTCACCAACTATCACTGTGTTGGAGTCATTGTGTGATTTTTATATATAATAAAGCTTCTTTTATGAAATTAGGTGCCCCTGTGTGTAGTACATATATGTTTAGGATTGTAATATCTTCTTGGTGTATTTTCCCTTTAATAAGAAGTGACTTTTCCTATCTCTTTAGACTAGTTTTAAGTTGAAGTCACTTCTATTTAATTAATTTCAGCCTTTATTTTATTGACAGCTTCTTGTCTACTCTTTTTAGGTGGTGTTTGTTCTTGTTTTTCTAAGGAGGCCTTCAGTAAATAATTAGTTTATTTATATGAAATGTTTCTAATTTTCTGGTGTTGGAATTTCATGCTATAAATTTTTCTCTTATTCTGAAATCAATGTAATAGAAATGAAGAAAACTTCACAAAGGATCAATGAAATGAAGAGTTGCTTCTTTGAAAATCTTAACAAGATTGATAAACTTTAGCCAAATTAATCAAAAGAAAGAGAGAAAGAACTGAAGTTAATAAGCTCATAGATGAAAAGAAAAATACTACAGCAGACCCTGAGGAAATTCAGAAAACCATAAGAACATATTTTAAAAACATATTACACTAAATTAGAAAATAAAAAACTCATAAATTTCTACATATGTATGGCCTACCAAAGTTAAACGAAAGTGACATAAATAATTTAAACATAGCCATAACAATTAATGATATATATATAGTAATTAAAATTTTCCAAACTAAAAGTAGTACAGGACAAAGTGAATACATCATAGAATTTTACCAAACCTTCAGAGAAGGACTAATACTAATATTCCTCATTATTCCGTAACTAGAAAAGAAAAGAAAGATTCTTTCTGTGAAGCCAGTATTACTCTAATATTAAACCAGACAATGACCCAACACAAAAGAAAATTATAGACCAATCTCCCTGATAAACATAGATGGAAAATTCTTAATAAGTACAAACTGAAGAACTCATCAAAAAGATCATCTACCATCAATTTGACTTCATCCCAGAGATGCAGGTATGGTTCAACATATATAAATCAATTAATGTAATTCATTGCATAAACAGACATAAGGACAGAAACCACATGATCTTCTAATTAGATGTAGAAAAAGCCTTTGACAAAAAATGTGACATCCATTCATAACAAATGTCATGGGATATCCAGGGATACTGGGGATATATCTCAATATAATAAAGGCAACATACAACAAACCCATAGGCAACATCATATTAAATAGAGGAAAGTTCCAAGAATTCCCACTAAAATCAAAAACAAGGATGTTCATTTTCTTCATTCCTGTTCAATTTAGTATTTAAAGTCTTAGCTAGAGCAATAAGACAAATTAAAGAGATGAAGGAGATACAAATTGGAAAGGAAGAAGTAAAACCATTTTTAATTGCAGATGAAGTGATTCTATACATAGAAGACCATAAAGACTCCATTAGAAAACTCCTAAAACTGTTAATCACCTTCAGCAAAGTAGCAGGCCATAAAATTAACACATCCAAATCAGTAGAATTCCTTTATACCAACAACAAACTTATCAAGAAAGGTATCAGGGAAATAATCCTATTGCCTTAGTCTCAAAAACCATAAAACATATTGAAATAAATTTAACCAAGGAGTAAAGGAATTTTATAATAAAAACATCAAGATATTTAATGAATAAATTGAAGATAATGTTAGAAGATTGAAAGACCTCCTATGCTTATGGATTTGTAGGAGTAACAGTATGAAAATTGCCATCCTACCGAAAGCATTCTACAAAGTCAATGTAATACCCATCAACATTTCAACACAATTCTTCACTGAAATTGAGAAAATAATGTCAAATTTCATGTGGATACAAAAAATACCAAGATAGTCAAAATGATTCTGAACAATAAAAGAACTGTTAGAGGCATTACCATCTCTGATCTCAGATTATGCTATGTAGCCAGAGTAACAAAAACAGCATGGTACAGGCATAAAAACAGACATTTTGATCCGTGGAATAGAATTGAGGATCCCAATTTGAATCCATGTATTTACAGTCACCTGATTTTTGACAAAGAAGCCACAAATACACACTGGAGAAAACAACATATTCCACAAATTGTGCAGGTCAAATTGGATATTGGCATGTGGAAGAATGAAACTAGATTCCTATCTCTTACCATGCACAAAACTCAAGTTCAAATGGATCAAGGACTTTAACATAAGACCTGATATCCTGAATCTGATAGAAGAGAAAGAAAGTAAGGAATACACTGAAATTTATATAAGCATATAAGCACCAGGAAAAAGTACTTTCTGAACAAGACTCTTAAAGTGCAAGCATGAGTCCTGCAATTGATGAATGGGACCTCTTGAAACTAAAGAGCTTCTGTACAGTAAAGGACAGCATCATTTGAGCAAAGAGGCAACCTATAGAATGGGAAATAATCTTCATCAGATGAACCTCTGACAGAGGGTTAGTGCCTAGAAAATGCAAAGAACTAAAAAACAAATTAAACATAAAAAAAAAAACCAGACGGGGCTGGAGAGATGGCTCAGTGGTTAATAGCACTGACTGCTCTTGCAGAGGACCTGAGTTCGATTCCCAGCACCCACACAGCAGCTAACAACTGTTCATAACTCCAGTTCCAGGGGATCTGATACCCTCTTCTGACCTCCGTGGGCACTGCACGACATGGGTGCACCTACATACATGCAGGCAATACACTCATACACATAAAAGAAACAAACAAACAAAAAACAAAACAAAACAAAACAAAAAAACCAACCAAACCACCAAATTAAAAATTGGGGCAAGGAGGTGAACAGGGAGTTCTCTAAAGATGACATGTAAGTGACTGAGAAACACCTTTAAAATGTTCAACATCTTTAGATATCAGTGAAATGCAAATTAAAATACATTTTAGATTTCATCTTACCTCACTCAGAATGGGTCAAATCAGAAAAACAATGACAAAAACTGATGAGGATATGGAAAAAGGGGAATTCATCCACTGCTGGTTAGAGTGAAAACTGGTGAAGTCACAATGGAAATCAGTGTGGAGATTCTTCAAAAAGCTAGAAAGTGATCTACCATACGACCCAGCCATATATCCCAAAAGACTCCATACACTACTACAGAGATCTGTGTTCATCCATGTTCATTGCTTACCTTTTCATAATATCCAGGAATTGGGAACAACCCAAATGTCCATCATCTTAAACATTAACTCAATTTGCCTTACTCCTTACTTATTTTGGGCCCACCAACATCTTTCCAGATGCAAGAAGCAGCTCTACCTCTACATAATTCTTGATACTCAAAGTATTCCCACAGCCAAACTGGTCAGAGCCTATACTTGGATTTTGCTCATCCAGTGTTCCAGTATGGTGATCTGAATCTTGATAGCAATCCTTACTGGGTTTTATTACTTTTGAGTATAACTACAGAAATTTGTACCTCAGAATTCCATAAAGAAAATAGTTACCAATGATTGAACTCATAGTATCAAATTCAATATAGGCAATATTCTAAACTATCAGTCTCCACACATATAGGCATATATGCTACATATTCATATGGCAATCTCTTTTCTAGCTACAATAGTGGACAGATAAATTGGAATCAAGAGAAGTTAAGGAGACATCCCTCTATTCTCTTTGCTTTCTGGACTCTCTAACATTTAGTGTTTTACATCACACACATACCTTTGTCAGTTCAATTTTCTCTTTGGATTGAGATAGACATTTTCATTTTAAGTAATTCTTTATCTTTAATCATTCAAAGTCCATACTTTAAATAAGTTCATTATTTCAAGTTACTCCAAGTAACTTAAGGTAAATGATCAAATTTACTATTGAGTAAATTTGTACAAATATTGATATTCAAAACGATCTGTTCTCTTCTAAAAAATGTGCACAACCACTGCATCTGCGCAGCAAGGGCTCTTTCTCTGTGTTTACTGGGGATGAAGTCAGTAATATTTAATGCATTATTATTCATTTTAATCATAAGAAACAAATTCCAAAACCATATCTTAAAAAGAAATTTATTACTCAAAAATTACCCACTCATTCCTATAGTGTTAAATTATCTCAAAACACAAGATTAACTTTGGATACAAGGCTAGGTAAGATTCCCATTTGTAGTAGAAGACATTCCCAGAAAAGTCATTCCCACAATGTCCAACTCTTCGACATCATGACAGAACATTGTCATCTACAAATTAGTTCTGCCACATTCATACCTTTCCTGGGATGTAGGTGGCCCCCAGGTTGCTGGATGTACATAGCCACAAGATCATTGCTTCTCTGTTGAAGCTGCTATAATGTACATTACCTAATTATATAATTTTCTGTATTAGTCACTTTTCTGTTGCTATGATAGAAACAGTGACCAGAAAAGCTTATAAAAGGAAGAGTTTGAACTTACGGTTCCAGGGGAATTACAGTCCGTTATGGCAGGGAGGCATGGCGACTGGAGGTGGCTGGAGCAGGAGCAGCAGAAACTAAGCTCTAACACCATTGCGCAGGCACTGGAAGCGAGAGGGCGACCAGAGATCTGGCAAGGCTTAAGAAACTCTCTAAGCCCACCCCCAGTGACCTGCTTCCTCCAGGATGGACACACCTTCTAAAACCTTCCAAAACAGCACCATCATCTGGGGACAAAATGTCCAAACAGTTGGAGCCTATGGGGGACATTTTCAGTCAAACTACCACATTCTCTAACTTCTAGAACTGTTTTTTAATAGTTCTTTCTAAATTACACTTATTTTGTGTGCCCTATAGAGGTCAGAGGTCATGATCTATGAATGTGCAACTGCTATGGTTTGAATGAGAATGTCCCCTGTAGGCTCCAAGTATTTGGACATTTTCTCCCAGTTGGTGGCACTGTATGGAAGGATTTAGGGGGTCTGGCCTTGCTGGAGGAAGCTTGTCACTGGGGCAGGTTTTAAGAGTTCTTAAGTCTTGCCAGATTTCCTGTCTCTCTGTCTCCTGTGCCTACTTGAAGATACGATCATTCTGATTTCTGCTCCTGACACCTCATTCTGCTATGCCTTCCCTACCATTATGGACCCTCGACCCTTGAACCATAAACTCAAATAAACTTTTCCTCCTATAAGTTGCCTTGATCATGATGTCTTATCACAGAAACAGAAATGTAATTAATACAGCAACATTCCTGTTAATTTTGTTGTGTAGATCCAGATATACACATTATGTGGTATATTTGACCAAAATGAATTTACTGGTGATTAAATTGATTTTTTTTCATCATTATATTCAGGTCCAGTGATGAGTCATGGAAATTCTCTCCTACCTCATACACAATAATCCCACATCTGGCATGGTAAGGATGGAGTTAATATCCATGGTATAGTGATTGATTTATGGAAGACAATAATGAGATTATAGTCCATGCCCTTAAAGCCTCACATCTGAAATCATATCATTTTCCACACGAAGAAATATACTAAATATTATAATATCTGACATGTCTATCACTGTGGAATTAAACAAGCTATCTGAAACAGTGGTTTGATTACTTTGATCCATAGACACATTATCTTCTTTTGGTCTTACAAACACAGAATAATTTACTCGAGGATGATGGAGGTTTACATTTGCATGCTCTTAAGTTTTAATTCCAAGAAGTATTAAATTGTCCTCCTGGTTCAGATCTCTCATCTTAAATGAAGTCAACAGAGAGCATTGTTCTTCTTCCATATGATTTGCAGGGAAGGACCAGAAAATAGCAGAAGAAAGGTATTTACTAGGAACATTCATGATTCCACCCATGAGAATCTGATCTGAAAAATTTCAACACAAACACACACAGACACACACACACACAGACACACACACACATGCATCCATGCATACACACACCCATACACACCATATTCAATGTGTGGAAAATCTAGGTAACTAAGCACAACAAGAAATGGTTTTTAATATTCAAAGAAGTGAGCCCATAGGAATGGATGAGTATACTTTCAAGGCTAATGAACATAACCATCTCGCCTCAGAAGGAAATGTTTTTTAGACATTAGCTTATTTAAGTTTTTATTTTTTTCAACCTTTTCCTCAAAACTTCAGGAGTGGGTGTCTATCATCTATCTATCTATCTATCTATCTATCTATCTATCTATCTATCTATCTATCTATCTATCTATCTATCTATCTATTATCTATCTGTCATCTATCATCTATCTATATCTATCTATCATCTATCTATCCATCTCTCTATCTTTCTATCTATCATCTATCTATCTACCTACCTACCTATCTATCATCTATCTATGATCCATCTACTGGAGCCTGGTTAACCTACACAGAGTCATACCCTTAAAGAAGACCAACTCTCTCCCTGCCCACAGCTATTGGTTGCCAGGAGTTCCCCAGCTAGGGTTGGGGTTTATCATCTATCTAATCTCTATCTCTCTTTATCTATCTATCATCTATCTATCATCTATCTATCAATCTTCTATCATCTATCTATCTATCTATCATCTATCATCTATCTATCAATCTTCTATCATCTATCTATCTATCTATCTATCTATCTATCTATCATCTTCTATCTATTTATTATTTATGGGTGACTTTCCTGTATGTATGAAAGTGCATCATGTGCACTTTTATAGAGGCCAGAAGGGGATATTTGATCCTTTGGAATTGGAGTTACTGACAGTTATTAGCTGCTATGTGGATGCTGAGAATTGACTCTGCATCCTCTGCAGGAGCAGCCAGTGCTCTTAACCACTGAACCATCTCTTCAGCCCAAAAGTCATGAAATTCTGAAGTTCAGCTTCAGGAATATCTCAGAACTCTGATTGGTGTGATAGTGGCATGGATATTGTGGGGAAAATCAATAGCTTTCTAATAGGATATTTAGGACTGGCTCCTCAGGAGGGAACTCATAATTTTAATACAAACTCTTTCAAATATCAGTGGCTGGGAAGATCATATACTCTAGGGGACAAACTACAAGGGATTGTGGGAATGCTCTGTGAGCTAGTCAATATCTGCCACTTCTTGTCCATTTTTAAACAGTCACTGATCTGGACTTCAGCCAACAATTCTTTTCTTTTAGCATCTATCCACAAGCATGTATCTACATAGCTACTTGGTGTCTACATTTATTCTGGCTTCTGTGAGATGTCATAAGTGGAAATGCAGACATATCCTACCTTAGAGATAAGGCATGCATTCGTTTATCAGCACTGGGTTATGTACATAGTTTCAGGTCATGTTTGCAAAGTACTACAGAAAGGCGATGCGACTGCCTATCTGCCATCTTCATCAAGTATCTTGTCTCTGTATCTTTCTTTGAACAAAAGAGCATTCCTAGCTTTTCTGCTCCCTGCAACCTACAATTCCACTAGTTCAACATCTATAAAACAGGCCGGTGAGATGGCTCAGTAGATAAAGATGCCTGCCTGTGAGCCTGGTGTACTGAATTTAATTCCTGGGTCCCACATGGTGGAAGGAGAGAACTGACGCCCCCAGAGTTGTCCTCTGACCTCCACATGCATGCTGTGGCGCACATGCACACACACACACACACACACACACACACACACACACACACACACACAAAATAAATAATAAATGTAAAAAACATCCAGAAATAATTCTTTATTCCTTTTTTTCCTGCCCATGAACATCCAGTCTTTCAGCAAGTCCTTCACGACTTCAAAGATACCATGTGACTCTGTCTGTAACTACTGGAATTCTTCATCATCTCTCACTTGGCCCATTGCCATAGCTTTCTCTTTCCATTTTTGGCCTTTCTGAAATTATCTAAGCAACAGCTAGAATAGTTATTTAAAATATTAACTAGGTCAGAACTACCACTGCTTAAATATATCAATGTCTTGCCAGACTCTGAAAAAGATGGAGCCTTGTATACAAAGCACTGTATATATGAGCTACTCCTGCCACATGAGCCCTCTCCCAGGACATCAAACTTATTACTGCCTAGGAGTTTTGCCCTGACTGCCTGCAGTGTTCTCTGCCATATGTCGCCAAGTTGACTGAATCTTTCCTTTCAGTTATCAGCTTGTTATCTTTCCAGAGAGGATTTCCCCAGTCAGGCAATGTAGCTATCCAGTCACTATCACATTGTCTAATTTAAATGCTCTGCATAGCAGCCATTACTAGCTGACATTTTTTTTTTCTTGTATGTTTGTTTCTTTTTTAAAAAAAATTAACATCCAAGACATTAGATATCGTTATGACTCATAGAAACACAGTGTGCTTTGCTGGAATCTCCTCATTCCCTCCATTTCCTTGCTGCCTCTGAACCCTCTTATCCACCTCCCAGTCCCTTTTCCTCTTTCACAGCCCAATACACTCTTTTGCTGACCTCTACCCTTTTCAATCACCTAAATCCGCCCCCCCCTCCTGGTCTCCCTTCTAGTTTTTTAGACTTTACTCACATTTACATGCACACACATACATACACACACAAATACTCACATATACATATACACACATTCATAAATATGATCATCATACACATTCATATACACACATTCATACATATGATATGCATATGAGAGAACATGTAGTTTGTGTCATTATGAGTTGGGGTCATCTCACTTTGCTCTGTGCCTATCACACTCAACACTCTCAACACACTCAACAACTATTGGTCAAATGAGTGTAAATTATGACTAGCACATTGATACTTAAACTTTGATACCATTAACCTTATGACTGAAATTCTCGATGAGTATTATTTGTTAATATTTTCAAGGTCATTTTCTATACAATCTACTTAGCTTTTCCTAAATCATAAATAGTTTTAAAACAAAAATGTTTCAATTATAAGCATTTATACTATGATCAGAGTTTATTTGTTGGAAAACGTTTTAATTATAAGAACTTAATGCATGGAATGCATTTTCAAAATCTCAGACTACCTCTACCAAAGATGTGATAATTAGGCACATTTATTTAAATGTGCTTATTTTTACATATTACAGGGTTCACAAGCATTAATTTGCTTACATTTCAGATAATAATAGTATAAATGTTAATGGATTCTTAAAAAAGGTATTATGTCATTTTCAACTAAGACTTTGAAATAAAAGGATTTTAAGCATTGCTGATCTCTAATTTGTTCACCTTTCATATTTTACAATTTGCAAACTTTTAGTATTAAATGACATTGTTATACATATTAGGTTATCTTAATTTTTACCAACAATGTTATTATCTTATAATTTGCATGTCAGAAAGTTTACATTTAGTAAGTTTATAAGCCAATAATCTTTAATAAGATTTTTTTAGGGTTGTAAAGCCATGATTATAAATGGATATAAAAGTAAACAAGTAAACTGCACTTTTTAGGAGTTACTCCACCACATTCCTACTCACTTCTCTGCTGTATTCACAGATTTGACACTTTTTTTTCTTTGTAAAAATATTTTATTTATTTTAATTATATGTGTATGAGTACTCTGCCCACATGTATGCAAATGTACCTTGTACATATAGTAGTTATGGAGGTCAGAAGAGGGCCTTGGATCCCCTGAGACTATAGTTACAGATGGGTGTTAGACACTATGTGGGTACTGGGAATTGAACCTAGGTCCTCCAGAAGAGCAGCCAGCGCTCTTACCCACAGAGCCCTCTCTCCAGCTCCAGAGCCCTCCTTCCAACCACAGAGGCCTCTCTCCAGCCCCAGATTTCACACTTCTAATCAGTCAGTTGCATAAAGTAAATATTAAATACATTTCATGCCTCCAATATTTTATCCATGTTTGTTAAGAATTTGTGTTATTATAGTGTCAATCCCTGCACTCCTGAGTAGTATTTCACAGCACCGATATACCATGTTTTGCTTATCCATTCATCAGGTTGATGGACTTGTCTTCTATTTCAGATATTTGGAATATTGTTGCTATGATCATTAGTATCTGAGCCAGTTTTTGGTTGAACCATGTTTTTTCTTATTTTAAATAGATTCTCTGAAGTAGAATTTTTGAGTTGTATAGTATACTCATGCTTAAATTTCTAAGAAACCAAATATCCATAATGGTCCATCATTTTACTTTTTAACAGAAAATGCATGGGGATTCATGGTTCTCAATATTATTGTTATCAGTTATAAAAGTCTATATTTTGATATCAGCAATCTAGTGGGCAGAAAAGTCATCATAGTACAACTAAATATGATGTATTAAAATAATAGACTGTGGGGAAAACTGAACTCAGATTGTAGTTCTGTCCCTGAATAAGCTGTAACTTCACATTCCTGTCTATGATGGGCAGGGACAATAATGCTACCTGTTTGGAGCTCTTTACATTTCTCATAGTCTAGGAGGCTGAAATAATAAATGTTTCTTTCTCACAGTTTGGAGGCTAAGAAGTTCTCAATTAAGGTCCCCACAGATTTAGTGTATGGTGAGGGCCTGCCTCCCAGGGAAGAGATACCTGTTCCACGGTACCCCACATGGTGGAAGGGGTGAGAAAGCTCTCTGTTGTTTCTTTTAGGGAAGCATTCATTGCACTTATGTAAACTCCATCCTCTCAAATTAACCAAATTACCACCTGATACAGTCATATTACAGGTAAGGATTTGCACCTAAACACTTTGAGGAGACAACCAATCTAAAACAAGAGCTACCTTACAGGATTAATAGTGATGTTAATGAATTCACAGAACATAGCTTACAAGAGTATCTGCATTTTGACTACTTGTGGATCTCTGTAATAGTCTCCATCTCTTGCAAAAAGAAATTTATTTGATGAGAGGTGAGAGCTACACTTATCTGTAGCATATGGACAAGTATTTAGAATACAATTGAAAATTATATTGGTTTAGGAAAATGGTAGTGGTAGATTTTCTTCTAGAGACTATGACCTTTCCAGCCAGGGATATTTAGCCAGGTTCACAGTGCCAGGCATAAACCACCTCCTATTGAGTGGGCCTTAAGTCCAATTAGACTGGTCCAAATGTAGACAATAAGTGACAGTGGGTGCCCAGTCCCACCTGACTCATCTACAATGAAACTTCTATACCTAGGACTAATGAAAAATCACAGAACTGGGGTGGAAAGATTGCAGGAGCCAGAGGACCAGGATGCTTGCTGCTGGTTGTCTTCTAACTGGAGTCATGACATGTCAACAATACGATTGCCTAAAAATGACCTGCATAATGACAAGATCAGCTGACATGCCAATTTCACAAGGATCTACCCCTAGGTGAAGTGCTACAGACAATCAATGGCTGCCAAGAGAGGGAGAATTAGTTTTCTCCAGGGACAAGCTTCCTGATAGGTTAGCCAATTCTAACTGTTCAGCTGTAAGCGCATGTACACATAAGCAACACTAAATTACATATATAGTAATAGACTTGACTATAGAGTTTAATTATATACACATATATACATATATAATTAAATTCTATAGTCTATATATGTATACATAATTAAAGAAGAGGTCATGTGTTAGAAGGAGTGAGGAGGGGGACCCAGAGGAGTTGAAGTGGGCAAGGGACTGGTGGTAATGATATAAACAGAGTACTCATGTATGAAATTTTCAAAAAAAAAGATTTAAAATGTTAAAAAGTATTTGGCATGTAGTAAATTCTGTATGAATCTGAACAATCAAGATTTTATTTTGTTATTATAATTTTCAAAGTTATGACATATTAACCTAGTTGTGCATTGTAGTTAGACTCCAGGATATTATTAATGTTCTTTTGTCTAAAAATTTTCACTAAGTTTATTTATTTTATTATTTATTTTGTGTGTGTGTGTTTGTGTGTGTGTGTGTGTGTGTGTGTATGCACCATGGTACACAGTCAAAGGAAAACTGGAGTCCATTCGCTCCTTCAACCACTAGAATCCAAGGATTGAATTCAGGTCTTAAGGCTTGGCACAGGCATCATTGCCCACTGAGCTGCCTTGTCAACCCTTATTCATTTTCTCTAAATTAGCAGGTTTCATGTGATATTGCCTTCAGATACTCAAGGAAGCACAAAACCCAGACAGTAGAACAGCCACTATGAGAATCCAACAACGAACCCTCATGGCAATTGCAGCAAAATAAGATTTGCAAAGGCCAGATTGGGCTACCAGGAAACTGGTTAACATTGGGCTTAGACTCGAAGGAGCAAACAGTCATCTACTTTTTTAAATATTACTTTCGTTTTTTTTAGAAGAAGCATATCATTACAGCTTTAATATGCTCAATAACAGTTTCCAGAACAGAGATACAGCTCTTTCAAAAGTGGCTATAAAATTTCTAGGTTCACTGTTGACTTAATACAGTTATACAATATTGAACTCAGTATAAGCCCTGTAAGATATAGAATTGAATGAATT
>NW_008338999.1:3418714-3426798 GCF_000622305.1 Nannospalax galili
TTTTTGCCCATAATGCTGAGATGTTGGCACTTGCATCTCTAATCTGTATGTATCTGATTATTGTTAGTTGTAATTGGTTGCACTCGGATCCTTGGCACCTGTGTATGTCTATAAAGTCATCGAGTAGATTTCAGTGGTAATGTTTGTCACCTCTACTAATTAACATGATGTAACTTTTTATGATTCCTCCTCAAATATAATACATTTTTTAAAAATGTGTTGATTTTTTTTGTGTGTGTGTATACCACACAGAACATGCCAAACCATTGTATTCAACTATACACCCACTTCCCAGATGGCACCCTCCCATAGCCTCCCTCCCCCGACTAGAGCCCTTATACTCTGATATCCCTGCTACTGTCTGCTGTGTTGTCAGCACCCCCAGCTGTTCCCCACTACTTGTCCATCTGGTGAATCTCGTCAGCCTATCTAGAGGTCTTTGTTTTAGGAGGGTCAGCTGTTCCTCATCTAGCAGCAATCAGTTGTCAATATTCCTTTAGATAAGATTGGGGTCTGCTGTTCATTGTCCCAGTTCTATGCTGGGTCATCTATTTTATTTATAAAATGTACTATCCATGTAAAACAACAAAGACCACTCTAATAAATTGTTGTCCTTTTAAAATTGTCAATTATTTGGGACTGGAGAGATGGCTCAGTGGTTAAGAGTACTGACTGCTCTTGCAGAGGACCCAGGTTCATTTCCCAGCACCCACATGGCAGCTAACAACCATTAGTGACTTCAGCTCCAGGAGATTAGATGCCCTCTTCTGGCCTCTACAGGTATTGCATAACATAGGTACACTAACATAGATGCAGGCAAAACACTTATATACAAAAAGTAGAAATAAATAAATAAAATAAAAATTAAATTGCTAATTATTTGGCCATAGGATCTTTTCCCTTTCCTTTACCGCACTTACTTGTTTCCTTGCTGGAATAACTAATGACTCACTGGTGCTTCTAACAAACAGAACAGACAGAAAAAGTGGAGTAGCAATTCCTTCCTCTAAAGTTAAAAAAAAAATACTGAGGGCTGAACAGATGGCTTAGTGGTTAAGAGCACTGGCTGCTCCTGTAGAGGATCAGGGTTCAATTCCTAGCACCCATATGGCAGTTAATAACTATCTGTAATTCCAGTTCCAGGGGTCTGACACCCTCTTCTGACTTCTGCAGGCATTGTACAATATGTGCTTATGTAAGTGCAGGCAGTACTCTCCAACACATGAAATAAAAATAGTAAATAATTTCAAAAAATTAACCACTTTAGATTTTTTTCTAAAAACATAAATTCCCACTCATTGTCAATATCCTCTGATTAGTAACCAGAAAGTGCTACATTCATACCAGTAATTTTTTACTATGTCTCATGAAAGCATTTCAGAGCACATCCCATAGAGGTCCAGCTGCAAGCAGAGGTTGTTTCTCTGTACTTAGGATAACTGATTTCCTAATCTCTCCAGATCACAGCAAGGGTTGGAGGCACCAGCTGAATTCTCTAATAGCAAGCCAACTGCTCTACCTCTGGAACTTCCTTCCAGGAATTACTCAAATCTAGGCTATGGTATAGCAAAATATCATAAAGCCAGGATGCTATTTTCACCTACCTATGTTACCACCTGAGTTTTATGAATATACTGATTTATTTATGGGCTATAAATCTTTCCCCACTTCTGGAATTTTTTGCTCCTATGAAAATAGCAGGGGTGTAATTGTCTAGTGGAAAAAAAAAAGATCTGTAAAGTAGGCCCTCCAAAACATAAGATATTTGCTGATAATTTTAAATTGGTAACGTGCTAGGTAATAAGTTATTTATCAATGTGAACATTCAAACAATGTCTTGATTCTTACAGATGTTGAAACAATTATTGTTCTGGAAGGAGTGGCACACTGGCCCACATCTCAGGGTGGAGAATGGCCTTTCATTAGATGGTAAAACACAGAAGGATGGGAAAGTCAGCTCTTGAGATGAATGGACCTCAGAAAGAAACCAGAACAGAGTGGTGGGAAAACGTCCCCTAATTTTCTTGTGATGGATGCCCCAAGGCACTGCTTTCTGTCTACTCTACCCAGAGATTGTCTCACAGGCGGGTACCTCTTAGTAAATAGTGAGACTGGAGCTATCCCGGCTCTCCGTGACCTGTATTCAGTCCTATCTCTGTCTCATTCTATTTTTTTATTCTTTCTTCTTATATTGTAGAGGATTTTTAAAAGATTTTTATTTATTATTTCTTGTGTATGAGTGTATTGCCTACATGTGTGTCAGTGCACCCATGTTGTGCTATGCCTGTGGAGGTCAGAAGAAGGCACTGGATCCTGTGGAACTGGAGTTACAGATGGTTGTTAGCTGCCATGTGGGCGCTGGGAATCAAAGCTGGGTCCTCTGCAAGAGCACTGAGTGTTCTTAACAACCGAGCCATCTCTCCAGCCCCTTATACTGCAGGTTTTATTTCCTTCTAAAAGCAGTAACACTCAACCCTCTCCTTGGCTGTGGTTCCTATGAAAATGAGCTGACACATGCCAGTGAAAGGCTAGAGTAGAGGACTACAAATTGTAGTTCAAATGTCCATGTCAGTGCATAAAACTACTGGTAGGATGGATAATGGTGCTGTGCTGTTGCTAATCGATGTCTGTGGCTCCTTGACTTTCCTCCATGTACCATTTGACATACTTTACATGTGATCACACTTAACCATGACAGCCAGTAATGAGGTATCAGTACTCCTACATTAGAACAAAATTATATATAAAATGCTCACATCTATAATCAAGCCAGATTCATAGAGCTGATGAGCAGCAGAGCTAGAATTTAAATCCAAACAATCTGATGCATGTTCATTTTCACTGGTGTTTCTGTGGGGTGGTGGATTTCTCTGAGCCTTCCTGCTTCTATTTGGCAATTTCCATACTGACATCGCTTCATGAGTGGCAGACTCTAGAATGAACTCCATGAACTTTTGAAACATGGTGCATTATCATGGTGGTGTCCAGATAGTTGAGGTTCACACTTTGAAGATCATATGACACCCAGTCTCTTGCTCCCAGGGTGCTCTGCTTGGATGTTCAAGATGAAGCATTTCATTTTATATTGAATCAGGATGTATTAGTTTCTTCGTTTTTATCCACAACCACACAGTTTCTAGTACAGCTGTGCTTCATACAAGCAGACATGGTCCCGTTCAGGCTCATTATGTCTCATCATGACTATTTGGGCTAAAATACAAAGATCCCACTTTACTTGCTTTGTATACTTACGCCTGAAAGTGACCTGTGCTTTTCACTTGCCTTTCTGTGGCTCTATTTAAAATGGTGACTCTCTTCAACAAAAGGTCATCTGTGTCAATGGACAGAACAGAGGATCAGATCACCTGTGGTAACTGCAAATTAATGCTCTCCTGGTAATTCATTAACTACACTTTATTGATCTACAATTGAACCATCCTGACTCCTGAGAAGTGATTTTTTACTTTCTTGAGGCTGTTTTGGGGCCTGAACATGTATATGTTTTTGTTTTTATTACTTTTTCCAAAATGCATTTTTCTTTCAACTGGAATTTTATCTAATTGCCTCTGTTTTTGATGTCCCACAGTGAGATAACGTCTAACTTGTAATTAGAAGCTATATAAATCAATGTCTCTGTTTCAAAAGTCTTTTTTAGAAACTACTGAACTGTAAGTAACTTGATGCCATCAACCCCATAGATGATGCATAGATGCATATTTCGAGAAAGCCATGCTTTTGAATGATTCTTTTTATGTAAATAAACTAGAAATCTATTTGACCCACTATATAAAACTGTAGTTTGTTGAGTAGTCTGCCATAAAACACTTGAAAGTTTCCTCTAAAAGCATTTCTTTGGTGAACTTCAATTATGTGATATTCTTTTTTAGAATAAACTTCAAACGTGGAGACAGTTTATTTAGAGATAACAGTTTAAGATTGGGAGAGGAATGCAAAAATAATGTAGGGTAAAATATCTGTATACATCTTCACAGAATATTTCTGATAGCATTCAGATTTCTTTATGTCTGTGTCATTTAAAAAATGTGTGTGCACATCTATGTGGGTAAATGTGTACAAGAGCATACATGTGGAGGTCAGAGAACAGTTTGCAGGAGGTGGGTCTCTCCTTTCACCACAGGTGGTCTGAGGAACAAACTCACGTCACTAAGCTTGGCAACACCATTATCTGCTGAACCATCTTGTCGACCCTTGTACGAAAATTCCAATTTATATCTATTCTTCTATGTGGTGAAAACCGATTAAAAATTTGTGTTTTTGTGCAAAACCTGATTATGTCGCAGGTGTAGGCCAAGGTTGTGTGGACAAGCTTGGCCTCTGAACTCTGAGTTCAAAATAAATAAAAATAAAGATATTTTCGTAGCAATTCCATTTACATTTTTTCAGGAACCTGAAACTTAGTACTATCTAGCTTGCATGCTTTCTGTAACAAACACGAGACAGAACTGTGGTTTCTAATAAAAGTCTTTAAACAATGTTTTTAAACCTGTAAGAACTTTGATATTTTACTATCATTTCTATTTGCAGCAAGAGGCACAATTAATGTTGCAAAATAAAATATGTACCCACATTGTTTGCTTATTCTTTTTTCCTTGGTAAATCATTATTATCGGCACCAAGAAAACCTTTAATAAATGTCAACTGCATGACTAGAATCACATAAGCCTGGTACTCTTTTCTCTCTAGGAGTTTATAATTAATTAGATGCAGAAACAATCAGAGCAGATATTCATTTTATATCCAAACTGAGAGCTGGACTGGAGTACTGAAGGCTCCTTGACATGCCAATCATTGCTGGATAATGAGAGGGTTGGTAAGGACCAGGTGGCTGGAGCAGGAGGAAGACACACAGGGAACTGGGACTCTGAATTGTAATCCTGCCTTAAACATATTAAAATCTAGCTCTTCCTTCTTGTACTTCAAGGGGGAAAAGTAGTACAACTTCTATTTTATAGATGAATAAAACACAGTTTGCAAGTTAAATAATAAACCCAAATTAATCTAGCTAATGAAGGTGAGGCCAGAAGTTAAACAAAGGACTGTGGAACCTGCAGCTCCCATCTTCTTGACCACGGTACACAGGCAGAGGGAGAACCACACCAGGACACCTAATAATGGGACACCAATAGTCTGAAGAAACTGGAAAGCTGAAAATGGCCTGAAATTTTTGAAGATCGTTAGATGGTTTGTGTATTTTGTATGAGTGCATTAAGAAGGTGTACTTATGCAGGTTGGAGAGATGACTCAGAGGATGAGAGCACTGCAGCTCTTCAGAGGACTGGGGTTTAGTTCCCAGCACCCACATAGTAGTTCACAGCCATCTATAACTGGCTCCAGGGGCTCTGACACTCTTCTGGTCTCCATGTGCATTGCATATTTGTGGTGGACATACATACGTGGAAGCAGACACTCACACATATAAAATAAAAATAATACAAAAAAAGGAGGACTGACTATATTGGTTTTTAAGATGAAAAAAGAAATCAAGACACCAAGTCATAGAAAACAGCATAGGGGCGTGAGGCAGAAACTATTTAGCTTCAACTTTACTTCATTAATAAGAGATAGCAGTAATGTTTATAAAGCAGGCCTCAAAGGTTGGACATACTTGTTACATTTGGGGTTTGGAGCTGTAGGCTGTTGGCATTGTCTTCTTTCTCTTCTTCACTTCTCAACCTTTAGATACATAACATACCTCATGAAAAATGATACCGGACTTGCTTTAAGCCTGTTGCTAAAATTCCTTCTGGAAGGCACAAATGTCATCTGGCCCTCTCCTCCCACTGTTCTTAGAATGAAACTGGGCATAATTTCTCCGTTCAGAGCAATGGGTGAGAGGTTACTTACAAGAGCATGAATGGTCTCCCCTCCCCAATCCCAGTGTGGATCAATTTTCCAGCAGCTGTCCAAAATGGCAAGAGCGAGCACCTCACGGTGTTTTTTCCTTTAGATACCTTTAGCTGCTCTCCATCATGCAGGTAGGGTGGACTGAGTGGGAGGGGTGACTGACTCTCCCAGCCACCCCTTTTTTGCAGAAGGTCCCCAATCAAGTTTGTAATCCTAGGCAAACAGGTGCAAGCAAGCTTGGGAAGGGGGTGTCTGTATATAGTTTGCCAACCTAGCTTGCCAGTTGGAGGACAATTCTATGTAACAAGACAGTTATTTCAGAGGCCACTGCTTGTTGTGAATATATTGTAGAATGGTGACCAAATGTAAGCCTTACTATAAACAGACCTGCACATATTTAGTATGGTCAGCAAGAAAAAGATTGAAAGTTTGGTTTGCTAGTAGAGAAAAGAGCAATTGCTTCCATAACAGGCAAAGGTACATCAAAAAACCAAAAATGGGGATTGGAGAGATGGCTCAGCAGTTAAGAGCACTCGCTACTCTTGCAGAGGATGGGGCTGAAATCCCAGCACCCACATGGTGGCTAACAACCGTCCATAACTCCAGTTCCAGGGGATCTGACACTGTCTTCTGATCTCTGTGGGCACTGCAATACTCAGGTGCACTTACACACATGTAGATAATACACTCATACATATAAAAAATAAAAATAAAATATTATAAAAAGTAACCAATTTGACCATACCATGTTTAAATGCAGAACTGCTTTGGATCCATTAGAATAAAGATAAAGTGGCCATAATCTGTGGACTTCATTTGTTCAGTAAGCTAATGGTTCAGTGTCATTTCAAAAATGTAATTAAGAACAGTGATAAGGAATTGGATCCGCACATAGAGAGAATAGTGGGGTATAAATTGAATGTCGTGATCAGAAACTTTTAAGGAGGTAAGCACTTAGAAGGAATCACCTGTGAAGTACATTTTTGTGGACTATTTTCATTTTTGTTGCAAGAGAAATACTTAGATAGATTCTAATCTCAAACCTTGGGGAATTTAAAAAAAAATAGGTGGCACATGAAAAAACTGTGTGATTCTGGAAAGGGATTTGTATTGCTCTGTTTCTTGGATAAATATTTAATAATGTTTTCCTTTGTATAACATATTGATAGTAATGTTTTATCATTAACATAATGTGTACTTGGAGACACATTTCCTCTATAAATGAAAAATTTGTGCTAATAAACACACAATTTAGGAAGCAGTCCCCCTTGGGAGTAGTCAAAAATATTTGCAAGCAGCTAATCAAAGGTAAAGGTAGACCTTAAAGAAAGGAGAATTGAAAACCCAAAGAATAAAAACCAGTAATTAAAAATAAAAAAGACGCTAGGCATGGTGGCACATGCCTTTAATCACACCTCTTGGGAGGCAGAGGCAGCCAGATCACTGCAAGATTGAGGCCAGCTTGGGATGGTCTGCGTACCAAGTGCCACATGAGCTCATTTGCTACCCTAAGAAGGCAAAGAAGGTACGTATGTGGCCCGTGTCACTGCCTGAACACCTGTCAACTGTTCTCTACTGAACTTAAAATAGTACCTAAAATCTTTATTGACAAACTATGTTGAGTCAGCTGTCTTTAGCATTTTCTATAATAAATGATATTCATTCTTAAAGTACAACATTAGCTACTGACAGTATTCAAAATATATTATCCCCCTCCAGGGACTCTAACAGTCATTATTATACAATTATAAAAACTCATGAATAGCCAGTCACAACCTGAATAATGAAAAAGAATGCAAAAGAAAATATTTTTTTGGATCTTTGGTCAGACAGGAGGATGTTGATAAAGAATTAAAACTTTCAGTAAATAATGATCTGTGCGTACAATGTGAATAGGTCAGACAACATAAAGACTTGGTTCAGGGTCCAAAAGAAAGTCAGCTAATGACATTTACACACACACACACAGAGAGAGAGAGAGAGAGAGAGAGAGAGAGAGAGAGAGATGCAGCCAGTACAGTTAAGTCATTATTCTTTTCTAATCTAAAATAATCATCTTCTGTCATTATTTTTCCATAGTAAAACTATCTTTCAAAAATGATAGATTTAATTTGTTTTAGTTTCCATTGACTACACATGCTAATCCTTCCATCAAGTGGGGTATATGCAGTCACTTGAAAGCCCAGTGGGTTTCCATTTAATTTTTTCCCTTTGCTTAT
>NW_008338999.1:3426876-3434477 GCF_000622305.1 Nannospalax galili
TTTCCCTTTGCTTATAAACATTTGTTGCCCTGGAATTAAGATGCTTTTTAAAATTTATAACCTCTTGAAAAAAGCCTTACATTAAAGTCACTTAAAATAATTTAATAATTGACGTGGTAATTAGAAGTTCATTGAATGGGATACTAAGACCATATTTTTCTTATGTATTATTGTAAGAATATAGAGATTCTGATTATTTAAGTATCTACTCACATATTATTCTTAAATTATAAATTAAACACTCATTAAAGCCAGGGAATAGGAAACTGCATAATGAATATTCAAATGTATCTTAACTAGTTAAGCAGAATAGTTCTGATACTATTTACAAATTGCTTTGCTGTCAGGAATTCTTCATATATCATACTTGGGCTTTAAAGTGAATTGCAATGACAGGGAAAATAAAAGAAATCATTAAACAATGACTTTTAAGTTGCCCACTGAAAATTTGTCATGTTTTCTTTTTTATATCACCTAAAGGTGATATAAATAAATAAATTTGGAGAGCTGATGTCACCATATACGTTATGAGCAAGAAATAACATCAGTCCTGCATCTGCACAATGTGAAAACGGCCTCATCATCCTGCTCCAAATACTTTTTTTTCCTGTAGTTTTAATAAAATAACATATTTTCTGATCACATTAAAAGATTTCATTCAACTTGATCTAGCTCCACCAGAGTGACTCTGATTTCGGTTAAAAACTGATTTAGTTATCTGAGTCCAGTGAACAGTTCATCACCGGTGATCTCTCTATAGAACAAATGACCACCATCAAGCTCCCTCTTTCTGTTGTATTTCAGGATTTTCTATTAACTATAGTGACAAACCCACACGCAAAAAAGATGGAGTTAAAAAAATCACCCATACGAACTCACTGAAGGTACAAGTCAAAATTGTACATGAATGAACTGATGGCTTCCTATGATTTTCTACATCCCGAGTCAAAGTCCTTAAGAGATTGAACTACGATGGCAATGCCATTGAATTAAATTACATAAATTCATAGTCAGCCAGTGAAGAAGAGGTAATACAGCACTTCTGTTATCTATCTCTATACAATAGAGGACAGTGAATGTTTCATAATGATAACTATCACTAAAAGCGGGCAGCAGCAGCAGTCTGAGTTTGGGCTGAAAAACATAGTTCTAAGGGGCATTTTGGCAGAAGTTATAGACCAGTGCTAACTAAGAGGAAGAGGATATCAGAATAACTGGAAAGGCATGATCTATAATGCAGAACCAAAATCAGAGCTAAAAAAACAGACTACAAAGATGGCTCAGTTAATAAAACAGGCTAGGAAGATGGCTATGCAAGTATGAACACCTGAGCTTGGTTGCCCAACACTCATGTCAAAATTGAACAGTGATGGTACATGCATTTGTGACCCCATTATTGGGGAGGAGGGAACAGGCAGATCCCTGGAGCATGCTGGTCAGATGACCTAGTTAATCAGTGTGCTTCACATCCAGTGAGAAACCGTCTCAAAAGATGAGGTGGGGGACACATGAAGAATACATGACATTGATCTCTGGAGATCACGCACATATATACATGAACACATATGTAGAAACATATGGCACACACACATGCACATATACAGTGAGAAAGAATAAATAAATTAAAAAGAAAAGGCAGTTTTAAAGCATTAAAACTTTCTCCTCAAACTTCTTTACAGAAGAAGTACTAAAGTATTCACTGTACTGTTCATGGACAACTGATTGGTAACCAGAGCAAATGTAACTATACTATAGCCCACTGTATCTTCATAAAATATTATGAAGAGTCTTGGAGTTAAAAAAGGAGGTATTTATAAATTTCACTACCTGAAATTTACTGATAATTTTCATCTAGTCTCTTAATAGATCTTATTTGAATATTCTAATGAAAGTCTGTCAAATAAGATGAAAAAAAAAAAAAACACCAAAAAACCCACCAAAACAGGAATTTTAAAGACACTGTAGTTCACTGTAATAAGTTAAAAATCAGTTAGTGGGCTGAAACAACCATGCGTTAGCTATCCAGGCACATAAATCCACAATGGTTTTGAACCTCATTTCTAGGACAGAGTGTTATGTGTCACTCCCTTGTAATAGTAAATTTCACCCCAGAGTTATACAAGGAAATGACTGGTAGCACTCCATCTGGTTCCTAACTATATTCTTCTTTTTTATATCCAGCATTAATAGAAATACTGTTTCCTATTTTTTTTATTTATTTAAGGTACATAACACTTTGATATTGAAGATGCAAATAATTACTACTGTCAAACCAATCAACATATCCACCACTTTACACATTCTTAGTTCTATTAATGACTCTGATTTTGACTATCAAAGTACCCTCAACCTCTGCTTGTAGTTACTTCTGACTGTATAATAGTACTAACTATAATCCTCACCTGCATTTAGGATTTTGAATCTTTCTTTAACATAACATGACTACTTTTTTCAAATTACAAAAGTTTTAGAAGCAAAATATCCAATTTTTAAAGAATGCAAAAATATATAAAGAATAAAGTAAATAAATCAGTTCCAATAAATAAAAAAGCCTAGAGTAAATAAATCTAGATTCAATAATTGGTTTTCATCCGTGTTGTGTTTCAAATTATGCACACATATATACATATATACTTATTCTATACTTGGATTGTAACCCTACAAACATCATTGATCTTAATACCACATAAATGCAACTTTGCCACCTTTGAACTCTGACTCTGATATGTGCCCTGTCTCTCTTCATCCCTACATCTGGTTATCACTCTTCAATGCTCTCTTTCCGTGTTCTTCACATTCCACACAATAAAAATCATGAATCAGTTTTCTTTCTGTGTATAGCTTAGTAAACTTAGTATCACCAGTGTAACTGATATAAAATACAGAATCTGCTTTTTTTGTGAGGTCGAATATCATTCCATTGTATATAGATACATATAGACACACACATGTGCACACACACACACACACACACACACACACACACACACCACAATTTCTTTATTTAGTTTTCAGGTGATGGTCACTTAGGTTGTTTCCTGGTCTTAGCTATAGTAAACAACGCTTCAACAAACAAACACAGATATCTCTATAAGGTGGTGCCTTCATTTCTTTTGGGTATCCCAAGACAGAGATTGCTGGGTTCTAAGTAAGTCTGCTTTTGCTTACATTCTTTTCTTAGTTCTTTGGGAATGACATACGATGTACTTTTATTATATCCACTCATCTCCCACCTTCTCCCAGGGCCAGCCCCAGATCTCTACCATCAAATTTTGAGTACTCTATTTTTCTGAAGCCCAATGAATCCAGTTTTGCTGCTCATATACTCTTGGGTGTAGGGCCATCCCCTGGAGTATGGTCAAACTACCAGGAACTATATCCTTGAAGAAAACTAACTCCCTCTCCCAGTCACTATGAGTTGCCAAAAAGCTCTTCAGCTAGGGGTGGAACCTCATGCCCATCTCTGCTCTCTGTGCTGAGATTTTCTCTGACTTATGCTTGTGCAGGTCTTGTGCATGCTGTCACATCCACACCATTTTCCATAATGGCTACTCCCAATAGTGAATAAACATCTCCATTTCTCTATACTCTTACCAACTCTTGCTAACTTTAAAATGTTTGTCCTTTAATTATTAGTTATTCTGATAGGTGTGAAGTGAGCTCTTACCATGGTTTTGAATTTTCCTGATAATTTCTATATTGACACCTCCTCATGTAATTACTGGACATTTATTTGTCTTCTTTGAGAAATATCTATTCAGGTTCTTTGCCCATTTTCAATCAGGTTATTTGCTTTTCCTCCCTCCCTCCCTTCCTCTTTCCCTCCCTCCCTCCTTTCCTTCCTTTCCTTTCTTCCTTATTTATTTTTTTATTTTGATATAGAGCTGTATTAAGGGTGTGTATATTTTGGATGTTAACTCCCTAAAAGATATATAGCTCACATATATTCTGCCAATACACAGACAGCTTTTTCTTTCTGTGTATGTGTGTGTGCTATGCATAAAGTGTGTGTGTTTGTGTGTGTGCACACTTGTGAGCAAGCATGTGGGGGCAAGAGGCTGACAACAAAAGTCATTCGCAATTGCCCTCCATCTAATTATTTTTGAGACAGTGCCTCTAAATGAACTTGGTGCTTCCACATTCTGCTAGGCTGACTGGCCAGCAAGCTGTGTAAATTGGGTCCTGGGAATCCAAACCTAAGTTCTCATGTTTGCATAGCAAGCACTTTATCTGCCGAGTCATCTCTCCAGCACCTCGTGGGCAGTGTTTTCAGTTACTGTCCATTGCTTTTGAGGAGAGACTGCTTCTTGGTCTGAACCACTTGTATTTTTGTTTCCTGTGATTTTGTGTACCATTATAAAATAAACCAAGATAAATATTGTTCTGAAAGATTGCCCCCTACACTTCTTTCTAGGAATTTTACAATTCCAGGCGTTATGTTTAGGTCTTAAGTTCATTTTTCGTGTATGGTATTCAGGTCCTGTTCTATTCTTTACCACGTGGGTACAAAGTTTTCTTAATGCCGTTTATTCAAGATGCTATTCTTTTTCCTAATGTGTCTTCACATCCACTCCCCACTCTCTCCCCTCCCTAGAATGGAAGGCTCCCGAGGCAGTAGATTTTGTCTGTTTTATCCACGCTAGTAAACACAGAGTGGAACCTACATAAACATGTAATAAGTAAGTGAAAGGGTGGTCAATACAATGTGATACATATTGATTAGTAAGGACATCATATTTTGTCACATTTCTTCAACTGATAAAAGAAATTTGTCTTTTCAGTTTTTAAATATAAGCACTTTTCTAAATTCATGACTTAATTTTCAAACATGTAAATTGAATTTGAAATTACTGGTTGAGTATAAATCTTTATGTCAGTAGTAATACAATCTGTCTATGCGATCTATGTATGTAACAGGTACTGTATGTTGAAAAGAACAGTCAAAATATTTGCTTATATTATGATTTCTTTACCCGTTCCTTTTATTTCTAGATTCTAATGTAAAGGCACCATCATTCAGACATTTAAATATATTGCACTTGTCTAATCGTGTGCCTCATAAAGAACATATTCAGTTAGCTCATTTTTCACTGTTGAGTAGAAGTGATTAGAAATATGGATTGTACACTTGCAGAACCAGAAAGGGGATACATGGGGGATGAGAGGCAACAAGCAGAGAGAATCACAGAAATGGGAGCATAATGAAGGACAGAGCTGTAGGTCTTTGAGGCCAGTGAAGAAGGCTGAGCTGCTGGCTAGAGACAATTTAATGGGAAATTAGAAAAGAAAATAATGTTTAAAAATGGTTTCTGACTAGAACCAAAGGCCAAATTGACATTAAATATTGCAATCTTGGAGTAGACCCAACTGGCAGAGTTGCTTCAATTTCTATAATAATATTCAGCAGCCCCAAAGTATAGAAAATGAAAGGTTATATTAACCCAGGATTAGCGAGTGGAGCAGGGGTAAAATTTAGGTACAATGGAAATACTATACAATCCCCACCCCATTGAAATCCCTGCCAAAATTGCAAATTCAAGTGTTGTCCAATTTATGACCATCCAAAGTATCTTTTAATACTGATTTTTTTCCTTCAGATTTTAGCTAAATTGTTTAAAACAATGTTTTGTGACTGAATGAAAGTCTGACTTCAGTAAATGGTGGGAATGATAAATAATCTATTAGTTTCTACCAGTAAAGCACTATGGGTAGAACTTCATATTTTTAGCAAAATCATTTGGGAGATGATATTGTAGAAAGCTTTTTGAAACATCTTTAGGTCATTTCCTGTGAGAGCTGAAGGGAAAATGACTTTTGTATCAAGTGAACTATTTTACTCATCTCACAATTTTGCTAAGGAAAATAAAGAAAATCCAGGCACATTTACCAAAATCTTCAGCGAATATTTAGTGTGCCCTTTTCCACATCAAGTCGTCAATATTTGGGTCCCCAATGACTGTGCCTGTTGCCTTGCATGAAGAACATATTGAGCTAGATCTTCTCTCTCAAATATCTGAGCCCAAAGAGACCATGTTAATGGGACATTAATGCCAAAATGAGCTGACCAAGAACCATGTGGAGTGGACCAGAGGTTATCAGAGCTGTGTGCTCATGAAAAGTCTGCAGAAGAAGAAAACAGGGAAGAAGGTGTGGAGAGAAAGAGTGGACAGAAATTCACATTCTTCTGAGAGAACATTCACAAGACCTACCCTAGAGAGGTTGTAAAAGGGTTCCCCGAGGACTACTCTTCTCACCCCTGCAGGTTGAAGCATTTAAAAGAAAATGGATGGAGTTGGAGATTAACTCAGAAAGATAAGTATCTGATATATGGAACTTAGATCACACAAACACACACACAGACACATGCACGCACACACACACACACACACGGACACAAGCATTCATGTCATAAGAGAGAAGGGAGACTATTTGGGAGGAGGAAGGGGACTAGCAGCTTGGGTTGAGGGACAATGAGATTGTACAGGATCTAAATATATGGTGTATTTGAATGAAAATGTCATGAAACCCACCACTTTTTGCAATGAATTTATGTTAATAAAATTTGTTTTTAAAAGACTACCGTAGGTTCTGATGTTTCAAGGTAATCTCTGATTCTCCATTCAGAGAAACTTAAGCAGAAACTCAAATTAGAATATCATTCCGCAATATATTTTCATTAGGGTATATATTCACATACTAGAGTCCACACAGAGAGATACACCTACACCCCAGATGTATAATGATAATTTATTTTTCTGTTTTGCTTTTTTTTTAATCCAAAGTATGTAAGTTTTGAGCATACATGGAAACTTAACTGACTTCTATAATAGGTACAGGCTCTGCGAAGGGGACAGGAAGTATAACCAGACAGCTTTGTTACTGTGAAATCCTACATTTGGGTTCTGGCTCTAGCAGTGGTTGAGTGACTTGGGTGATTCCACTTTCATCCCCTTAGTCTTAGTGTCAAGTCAAAAGCATATATAAAACTACTTCTCTCTTGGTTATGCTGCAGAAATCCTGCATGTGGCAACAGCGACAGCTAGGAAATGCTGCAACAGCACACAATACTAAGAGCTTATAGCGGCACAGGGCAGCTAAGCAACAGCTTTTACTCTTACGTGTGGCTGCAGATGCTCACATAGCTGGGACTCCATTGTGGAGACGGTGTATAACCCTTTTCCATCTTCTTATCCTTGCCTTTGTTTTGTGTTCTTGAAAATAAATTTTATGCCATCTACAAGGTGCCTGCTAAATTCTAGTTTCCGTTTTTTGTTTTTTTTTTCCTCGAGACAGAGTCTCCCTGTAGCCCCCGCTGGCCTGGAACTCTCTATGTAGACCAGACTGGCTTCAGTCTCACGGAGATCTGCCTGACTCTGCTTCCTGAGTCCTGGTATTAAAGGTGTACGCCACCACACCTGACTTCTAGTCTCTTTTTGAGGAAACTGCTTCACATCCTTTCTTTTCTGACACCCCAAAGTACCTTCTTAAAACATTTTTTTAACTGTATTCATTTTGTGTGTGTGTGTGTGTGTGAGAGAGAGAGAGAGAGAGAGAGAGAGAGAGAGACAGAGATGATAGGATAGCTATTTCTTATATCGGAA
>NW_008338999.1:3434570-3471704 GCF_000622305.1 Nannospalax galili
TGTGTGTGTGTGTGTGTGTGTGAGAGAGAGAGAGAGAGAGAGAGAGAGAGAGAGAGAGAGAGAGATTGAGAGAGACCGTGTCTTGAGCACATGCACTACCATGGTGCACATGTAGCGGTCAGAGGACAACTTGTGGGAGTCTATTCTCTCTTTCTACCATGTGAGACACAGGGATTGAACTTAGATTGTGAAACTTGACACAAAGTGTGCCTTCCTGATGAGCCATCTCATCAACCTTTCCATCTTTTATAATTTCTTTTCTTCTTGGGGAATTTATAATCATCCATTCTTTTAGATAAGATCTGCTGGCAGTCCATGCTCTTAGTTTTCCCTCAGTGCAGTGGGCCTTCATTTATCATCTCATACCTGAGATGATAAGATGCTACATCAACAGGTCTTTTCCTTTCAGTCTTGAAAAATACTTCTTCATTTCCTTCTGGACTCCACGATTCTTGTGAGAAATCTGTTGTTCTTAACAATGGCTTGCTTCTTTTAGAGTCGCTATCATTTCCTCTTCCTGTTTGGAAGGTTCTTTCTTTGTCTATGGTTCCCAGAATTTTGACATGACATATTTGACATATTTCGTTATCAATTTCTTTTGATGTATCCTGTTCGGGTTCTCTTGGCTTTCTGTTCCCTTGGAATCTGTGGGCTTACAAGTTTTTCAAACTTCATCTTGACTTTCTTACACATCTCTTCGATTTGAGAACCTGTTTGATCTTGTAATAAAACTTCACGGTTCTGATGCTCTGATCCTTTTTTTAACTCCCCCTCCTCCAGTGCTCAGATTGGCTATTTTCTCATTCATTGAGTTTAATTTTCTTCTCTCTCCATTATGTTGCTGAGCAAATTGTTTTTATTTTAGTTATCAGAGTCTTTAGGTCCTAAATTTTCCATTTGTTTTGCTCTATATTTTCACTTTCTTTAGTAAGCTACTATTTTTTTCATTTATTTTAAAAATGTTTCTAATGGTTTGTTAATGAAATTTTGTCAGACAATTTGAAAATCTATTATTTGGCATTGGTTTCTATCAGCGGTATTTTATCATGTACCATGATGTCTTTTCCTGATACTGTAACTTGTGGAGTAGTATATTGAGACACTTTAATAATTTTTATTTCGAAATTTTGTTGTTGTTGTTGAGACAAGGTCTTATTATGTAGCCCAGGCTAACTTCAAACTGAGGTCCTATTGCCTCAACCTTTTAAGTTCTGTGATTACAGGGGTAAGCCTCAAGTCTGGGCTAAAATTTGTGTGTACAGGGTCTCTGCTTGACCTCCACAGATGCCCACAGGACAGAACTACTTGTTGTGATTAGAGGATGGATGGAGATTCTGGCTTCCCATTGAGAGTCCACGGGCACATTCCCTGTTTACACAGGAAAGGCAGGACTGCATTTTCGCTAATGCTTAACTTTGGCTTCACTGACACCACAGGAAGAAGAAAAGGACAATAGTTCTATAACCAAAGGGTGGAGATGAAAATTCTCACTCTCTACTAGACTTCTCTGACATCAAACCTGAGAGGGCTGTTCATTATTCTCTGGTGGGAATTCCCTAGGGGAGATCACCCTCACCCAATAGGGATGTTGATGAAACTTTATTATGACTACATTAAAATCTTCACCAGTCTATTTTCACACCTCTCTCATCTTGGCACTAGTGTCTAGTGAGAGTGAAGATCCAGGAATCATACTTTCACTTTGCATAGATGGATGTGGGAACACAATTTTTATGCATGATCTCTGGCTAATGTTGACGAGCTCCTAGTGTAGGTTTTCTGTCTTACCAGCCTGCTTCTTTCTTGGTTCTTTGGCTAGGGAGAACAAGCTTTCCTGCCTGCACCTGATACTTCTGAGTTGCTACCTTCTGGTTCTAGGGGTGGCATGTAGAAACAAATCAACCAACTGGAAAACTCCTGACTTGTTCCTTGGGTGTTGAGGCTCCTAGCCAGTCCTGACTTCTGTGCACTTTCCAGAGTGTGTTTATATTAGTTTCTACATAAAGATTTTTAGCTGTGCTTATTTGAAGTATTGGGGAAAAGTAGGTGCATTCATTTTTTAAGAATTCCTCTTTCATTAGCATCTGATACATAGTATTACTATGTTAGATTGTCTATCATTCATAAGACACTCTTAATTGCATTTGTTGAATTAACAGCACAAGATATTTGTAGTCTACATTTTTGGGCATTGAATTTAAATGATGTTAAGACTTGCTTTCCAATTATCATTATGAATAGGTAGCAACAAGTCATACTAGCAGAGCATTATAGGAAATTGATGGTACAGTCTTTATATACAAATATTTATTGTTGAGTTTAGTTAGACCCCAAACCTGCATTGCTGGCCCCACAGAGAAATGCTTATGCTAAAATGTCCTAAGAGTACTAGATCGTCTTGAACAATACATAACACATGTATAACTACAATTAAAGCTGAACTTGGTGGCACTAGCCTGTAATCCAGCATTCAGGGTCAGGAAGATTGTGAGTTCAAGGCCAGTCTCAGGAAAGAAGGGAAAATAAAGTAAAATGTTACTAAATTTTTATTATCAGTACAGATGTTACTAAGAATATAATTGACTGTATCCCAATGTGAAAAGATAGAATTTTCTCCAGTTTTTGAACCTAAAAAGTTGAATAACAAATTTGCTTCTGTATTTTTGAAAGTTTTAAGCCAATAACTTCTCATCTGTCAGGAAGTTAAGGGCCGAATATGGTAATCCCTCTGGGGCCTTGTGGCAGATCGTGTTTTGGTCTTATCTTCTGTTCCTTTTTATTTCTGCATGGGGATCTCATTTTACCCAGATTTTCGCACCATAATTGTTTTTATCCAGTAGGGTATAGCTTGTATCTGGTACCTGGTCTCATTTATTTTAGAGACGGATAGGTGAATGAATACACTAGGAAAACATTCACAAGCTCTCTTTTGTAGGACAGGAAATGAACCTCAGATTTGTTCCGGCTCACAAGGGGAACTTAATGGTTGCTGCTGTCCGTGAATGTGCTTGTATTTGTTAACGAAGCTTTTGTAAAGGAAAAACACGAGTCCTACCTGGAGGACTGAAGCACCACTGTGGAGAAACTGGAGTCCACTTTCAGCTGAGTCAATTCCACCTGTGGCCAAGATGGGAAACCCAGGCAAAGCACGTGCAATGGCGGAGACTGCTCGCAAAGCAATAGGTCTGATGGCGGTTCCTGCAGAAAACAAGGAATGAAGCCGTTGGTGCTCCTGCCACCGGTACACATTGTCTTCTGTTTACTGTTACACAAGGCTGCATTTTACTAGACACATTTCAAATTTCTTTATCTCTAAGAGGTACACACAATGTACAATCATTTTGTTTCAAAGTCAATGGATATGGATTTATCTTAAGGACTTTGATTCAATTAGTGAATCCAGACAAGTTACTAAGTGGATATGGCAAGCTTAGAACTCTTACACAAAATACATGCAAATTACAGTTTGATATACAGTAATGTGTGAATTCTTAAGATTGTATGCAATGTTTAAGCATCTGTTTTAGAAAAGAACCAATGCACAGCAAGTTTTATAAAAGAGAAACAATCTCATACAGTACGCAAATAGACATACAACGCTGTTATGTTTCTGCAAAGTACAAAGCAGCTGGTGTGAATGTAGAAGCTGTAAAAACAAGCAAGGTGCTGAGCGACTTAGTTTCCACACTGCCGTGCACATGGGTTTTCTACAGTTTGAAGGTGCACAGGGAGCCTGACATAATTCTTCATGTGTTAGATTGAAATAAATTTAAAGAGAATTGATCTGACTCCCTAATTTGAATACATATGTCTTTATATCATACCTATCCATATATTTCTTAATTATTCAGACATTAGCAGTGTACTCTTCTCTAATCAAACAGACAGAAACAAAACTGCAGAGATGGACAGAACACATTGCAGTATTGTCCTAAAACTGCTTTGGCGCTTCAACTACATCCCAAAGTGAATTAATTCTTTTATAACTGAGGAATATAATTTGATATTCCTGGTGATCACTCAAGTTAGTGGTCCATTAAAGGCCCTTTCTGAATTAAAGACATTTTTAATTTTGTAAGAATTTGATTTGATTTTGTCTTAAACCAGAGTTCATCAAATAACACAAATAAGCAACTGGCCCAGTATTCTCATCACTTCCACCTTCACAAAACATAGCTATCAGGAGAGTTTACTTCAAAGAAGAACATAGAAAGTTCCTTGAAGTCAATGGCTTTTAATTTGAACTGGCTCCTCCTCCTCCTCCTCTTCTTCCTTCTCTATGGTTCTTACTAAAACAGCAGTCAGGAAAAAGGAGAATCACAGAGACAATAAAACCTTCAGTAGTTGGGGAGAAGAGAGAGAAGGGAAGGAGAGGTGAGTAGGCAGAGCAGAGGAATTTTAGGAGAGTGAAAATATTGTGAGATATTACAGAGTGTTACATATTAACCAAGTTCACAGAATGGAAAGCATGAGGGTGAGCCCTGATGTAAACTGTAGACTCTGATTGACAAGGATGTACTGATATAGGCTTATCCATTTCCACATATGTACCATTTTGGTGAGGTATACTGATGACATATATGGAGAAGCTGGTGTATGAGAAATCTCTGTACCTTCTCAATTTTTCTGTGAACCAAAAGCTGCTCTTTCAGATAAATTCTTTTTAAAAATCAATAGTTTTCTATTTACAATGTTCATGTAAACATTAATTTCATATAAAACTAAGCCTATGCAAAACTGATGTTTTGTACTTATTGTTAAAAGTGCGTGCAGCACTGTCTTCTTGTTTTTGTTACCCAAAAGGTTCCTTGAGAATATTCAATGCTTACACTTCAGAATTTCACAACAGGAATTTAGAATACAAGGTACTAAGCTAAGGCAAAAGAGAAAATCCAGAAGAGGATTTTATTTCTATGTCAATGTGTTTACCAGTGAATCCTTTTCAGCATGTACGTTTTGATCATAAAAAGACTAATATAGTAGCCAATAGAATTTATAGTGAGAAGTTTTATATGAATCTACATACATATAACAGGTGTGCTATTACTGCAGCTATTATAGAAAGAAATCCAGCCATGAATAAAAGCGAAAAAAATCCACAACTTAGACCTTCAGATAGATAACTAACTGTATAATAGGAGACATGCTCAATACATGCTAAGCCAATGGGTTCTTTATATACATGTTACTTTGAACTAACACAGAAATATTGGAATTCTTTTTCCTCTCTTATTTACTTTACCCAGGAGACTAAAGGAAACTTGAACTAAGCAAATAAATAATTTATTTCTAACTGCACTGTTAGAAGACTATCATTAACACTAAGGGGTAAAATTTCAAAGTGGTATACAGGGATTTGGCCGCATATTCCAATTGATATTAATGGACATCAAATGGCAAAATCCCAGGACACAGCTTTGAAAATTTAACCAGTTACATTTAAAGGGCAACATTATTACACAGGTGTTTAAAAACACCAGCAAATCCTCACTGGCATTTGAAGATGTTGAATTAGGTCAATGCGACATTTTCTATTTCATGTTTTCCTTCCACTTCTAAAACTTTTCTAATACATGTAATGAACATAAAACCTTTCAAACTAATAAAGGCATCTTCAAAATTATGAATAATTATATTCCCTGAAGAAATGTGATCTGAAATGAAGAAATGGATCTTTCTGTTGCTGGCCAAGTGTAAGTTCAGCTTTTATTTAGATGATTATATAACTCCATTTGATTTAAAAAGTAACTGAATATGAGATATATTTGTTCTCAGAATTTTATGGTGAATAGATTTTATATATGACATTTATTCACCAAGAATGATATCTGGGAGAACAATGAAGATTATAAAATGATCTTTCTAAATTGTAACACAGAAATTTCTTTACCGTTTTAAATGACAGAAATGAAGAGAAAATAAATTCAAGATAAAAATTAAAATTCAATGTGAAAACCATATATGTATCCATATTATACAGGACTCTACACATGCCAATTAAAATGCACAGAGACATAAAGAATCACAGCTGTCGAGATAATGATTTTTTCAAATTTTGCCACTGCTATGATTACTGCTTTTAGAACAAAGAGCAGGGAGAGAGGTCAGTTAGAGAGACTTGAGAAATGGGGAGACAGACTCCATCCTTTAGGAAAACAGCAAGGTTTAAATCAAGACATTGAAATCCTATCTGCTTAAATGAACTAATAGGTAACAGGCAATTTAAATTAAGCTCTCATCTACACAGGGTGGCCAGAAGAACCTGATGGGAAATCCAGTTACATCCACTCACTCTGTTTCAACTGTGCGGAATCCTCCAATACAAATCAAGTCATTCTTGGTCTTCACGTCTTGAAACAAGCTGTAGATTCAAGCAAACGAGCAAGCAAGCAAACAAATAAACCACAGCTTTGACTTGCCATATGTCTGCCAAGAATTCAGGTTTGCACAAAAGTGGCCTTCCTGAAGTCACTGATGAGCTCGACTGAACTGTCACTCCTGCTCTCTAATAAATATAACGAGCCCTTCACATAGTCGTGCATTCAAATGCGAGTCAGTGTGTTGAAGTCATAGATTTTTGATAAACTATTACAGAGACTTTTCAGACTGCAGATGTTTTAGAAAAAAATTTTTAGTAACTGGGAGATTTTCAACTAAGTTAATAGATGTAATTTCTTTCAAAGAAATGATAGTGTCATTTGCCAGCTCTCATCTTAAATCCAATAATACCATTAGCTGTAGTACTACGCTTTGGTTTGCATATATGAATGTGTTATGACTTAGGCCCCTTACACGATCTTCAGATATACACAAAGCTGTTCATCTGTCTATCCACAAAATATTGATCAAGCACTGTTGTCTCTTTTTTCCCTTTTGAGATTATCTATCTACATACTTATGATAGATACCCAAAGAGCATCCTTTGTGATCTTAGTAAATTATTTCTAGGTAAGTTCTATCACACATGTGTAATAGGTACCATTAAAAAAAAACTGTGTTTGTTTGAACATCATAGATTTTACAAATATTATTAATATGAATTTTACAATGAAAGCAATTTGAATATAAATTACTGTTTACAACATTATCAGACAGACAGTGGGGCCAACCAGTGAGGTGTGAACCCAATCTCCACTAATTACAGGCTGTCTGATTCTGTGAAAATTTCTTAATCTTGCTGCACCTCTCTTTGGACACGTACAAAACAATGAAAATTGTAATAATATTGCGGAATTGTTTTGTGAGTAAATGATTTAGTATATTTCAAGGCCATTTATACACATTGCTGGAGAGTTTGACAGTATAATCTGTACTTCTCAGAAGCACCACTGATTCCAGAGGGAGCATTTTCTTAGGTAACTAAGTACATGTCTTCTGTGTTCTCAGGTGTTTTTGTTATAATGAAACCAATTTTTATCAAAGCAACAAAGCATGATGCCTACATTTATAGGTATCTACCCTCTGACATCTTCAGAGAGCATCCTCTCCATCTTCCCCTTCAACAGATGTCATTTAGCAGGTTCGTAATGTTAATCAGATTGTTTTCACTACAAAAGTAGAAACTGCAGAATCAGACATTAATATATCAAAAATTCAGTTTTAAGAATAAAAAGGTCCAGGCACTAAACCAATATACAAGGATTTTAATGACATTAGAAGTGAAGTTTGCAGGTGAAGAGGGAGAGATTTACTTGGCATGACTGAATCATTGAAGAAAAAGAGAATTTTTAATGGACAAGATAGTGTGGAATAAATGCTAATTTTGGATAACTGGAATTTTGGATAATTGAGTTTAATTCTGTTTGTTTTTCCCCCTAATCATTTGACTCCTAGGACTATTATTATACACAATTAATTGTTAGAACTAAGTCCACATAAACTCCTTGATAATAGCTCCAGCTGGCACCAAAACAGAAATTGGGTTATAATACTCACTTGTGCTCACTGTGTATAACAAAAGGAAAATGTAATTTTAATTTGCTTATATTAATTAAAATATAATGAATTAAGTGGATAAAAAATTCATTAGAAATTGAACTTTGACTGTCTAATTGTTAATAGCTTTAACACCACCCTGAAAAATAATATATGAGCAAATCAGGAATTTTAAGGATTTAGGAGTTGAAAGACTGATTTCTATAAACCAAGCACCAGCAAATTTATGCTTCATAAAAAACAAGTTTAAAATGTTAATGAAGCTTAATACACTGATAAGTATGTGCAGTGCAGCTATTTAAAAATACCTCTTTACACATGGATTAAGATTCTCTGAGAACATTAACATAATCCAACCAGAAACTGAAGTAGTAAAACAATCTGGGTTATATGCAGAGATGTGAAATAGAAGCGGAGAAACGAGAAAAGCAAAGTCATCCAAAAATGTTGCTATCACTTTAGGGCTTCCTTTTTGAAAATCTGATTTTTCTTATTAAAATACTTCAAGTTTAGTTGTTTTATTACTCTATTTTTCAAACCTCAGTATCTTTATAGCTATGTTTATCTGCTTCATAGCATAATCCAATATGTCCATACTCAATTACTATTCAACAACTCTTTACCTAAACCGTGCTGGGCATTTTATTTTGAAGCAACCCTAAGGGGCGGCCCTTTTTCTTTCTGAGAGTGTCAGCTACCCTTGGTGTAGGGAGCATGAGAGGTCATTCTCGTGAATTCCATAAGCCAGCTTCCTGTACTCTTAACGCTTACAACTCCAAAAAAGACAGACCTTCTCATGCAGAATCAGAAACTCAAGCTGAGTGCAGAGTCCAATACCAATGTAAAAGAGGTAGACTTGGCCCGAAAAGCAGATCTGTGACATGAAAGTGCCTTTTCTCTCATGGTTTCTGAGAATTACAACGAAGACCAACTTTATGGAGTCTTTACCTAAAACATCCAGAACCATTATTGAGGAAACCCGAGGACAGTCCTGAACTCCAACCAATTAGTCATTACTCTGAGCTCAATTGTTTTATATACTCATTACTTTGAACAAACTCCTTAGACTCCTCAAACATCAGCTTTCCCCATCTGTGAAACAGGGACACTGATGCCAGTAATATCTCAGAAGGTTGAGAAGTCTTAAGAGAAAAAGTTTAATAGAAAGCACGTAGCACAATGCCTGGCCTGTAGCCTCTGTAAGTGCGTATTATTGTCAATGCAAGGAAAATTGACCATAAAGTAAGTATTCAGCTATGAAAATATAGAGACAAACACTTAATACTTAAGGGGTGCTTAGGAGTCCTCATGGGGCCCCTGCTATTTAATTTCTGAAAAATTTGTGATCATCTGTAACTTGAGTTTCTCATTGTAAATATGGATTTCCTTGAGTAAATATTTGTTTGAGTTTCAAAAGCAATTTGTAATATCATATGCGTTTTCATCCACAGATTCCATTTTAAGGAGTCTATCACATTAATATATAGATACAAAATTCTATATACAAAACTGTTCCTCAAAATATTTTTTAATTTATTTAAGCAAAATAATAAAAACAATGAAATGCTTGTGAGTTGTTGTGCTGTTTAATAAATTATAGATCATCCATACTAGAAAACCTTCAAATCTAATATGAAAGTATCTCTAAGTATGTAACGTAAAATTAAGCCCTAGTATCAGAACAACACGTATGATTCCATTGCTAGTAAAATAAATGTACTTTGTGCATGCGCACGTGTGTGTGTAAATGCATTGAATTTTAGGTTTTAAACTGTTGAAATTCTCTTCTGTCTGAAATAAACTAAATCTCACAGTGAAGGGTTACAGATGAACTTTGAAGCTTTGCTACCATACTGTGTATCTTTTTATTCTTTTTATAAGAAAATATCCATATTTTACCTCTGCAAAGAAAAAAATGACTATATTTGTAAAGTTCCTAAAGTTTTTATAATAATAGATATCATCAAAATCTGTGCTGGAGAATTTTGATGTGTGGGATGTTCAATGATTTTATTCTCTGTGTGTTCAGAAGATCATACTCGGGTCTATTTAGTTCTACCTCCACATACACATAAAAATAATAAAATATTTTAAAAAGTTTAATTAAGTTTGGAGCACAGTGAATATTATGATCTATCCCTGCCCCCACCCCTCTAACACACAAAATGATAGATTTCTATACAATGTCTTTAGCCTTAAGTTGAACACCTATATCAACCCCGTCTCAAAAGCTCAGAAAACATTATGGAAGAAGAGGTAGAAAGAATGTAATCACTGAATGATGAGGAGGAGAGCTATGAAATGGTGTCCTCTGGATATGACCTGGCTAATGCACACAAGAACTCATAGCAGCTGTGGTTACCTGCACAAGATATGCTCAAGGTGAAGCTAGTTTAAAGTTCCAGCATGGAGAAGGGGAGAGATTTCTGGATGCCCCACCCATGGCTACAGCTGAAGAGTCATTGGCAGTCAATGGCTGCTGAGTGAGGGAGAATCACTTTTATTTGAGGGAATGACCACTGGTAGGTTACCCATGCCGCAGTGAATGATTTCACACCCATGAGGATACGGGCAGCACTAACTGGACTCAGCTGACTATTTAAAAATAAATAAGAAGGGAGGGAATTGCACTGAGGTGGACCCAGAAGGGCTGGTTGGAGGGAGGGATTGGAGGGTGGATTTGACCAAGACACCTTATATACATTAATTAAATTTTCAAAGAATAATTTAAAAACCAAGAATTTCTTTCTCTTTCTTTCTTTTTTTTTTTTTTTTTAAACAAAAGAAAGGTAACCAGGAAGAAAGGCTTAATACATGTTTTTGATGCTGATTTTGGAGCAAGAACCAATGGTTCAGCATACCTTGTTAGGCATCCTACTCTAATGGTTGTAAACTCGGCAATGAACTCAGCTACATTTAGACTTCCTTAGCCCTTGAATATCCATGGCTACTAAATTTGGAAAATGAAATGGAAAGTCTTTTGTACTATGGAAACATTAGGTCTGTCTAAGTTCAAAACTTGAGGATGTTGTGAACTTTATCATGGTAGTTTCATGAGCAATTTCACATGTTCTGTAGATTCCCAACAGATGCCATCATGAGGTTGATTTATAAAAGAAGCAAATAAGACAAAATTTGTAACAGTAAATAGATGAACTCTAAGTTTCCTCTTTGAAAACGTTTTAGCTGCAGTTACTTTCCCATGAATTTTGTATATAATGTCCTAATAATATCACTATGGTGTGGTTAATTTTATCTCTATTTTATAGATGTACAAACGGAGACTGAGTGAGGATAAATACTACATGCCCACTCTGTTAGGAAGCATGGATCCAGTATTGGAATCCAGGTGCAGCTGGCTCTCCCTATACCATGTTTTTAGCATATCATGATATATATGATATATAAATATATATATTTCTCATTTTAAGTGTCAAAATACAAATTAAGTTACAGAAGAATGAGTTAATTTTTATTACTAATACAGATATATTACCCAGGTATGATAAACTGAGAAAATTTATGTTGTTATTAATTGTTGAATAAGAATTAAATTAGAGCTACTATAGTTATTAATTGCTACACTGAGAATGACCAGATGGCCCATTTTTCCCAGGAGAGCACCTGTTTATTATACCTATGCTGATTCATAATTGTCTGATATAACACGAATAGCATTCTCTTTCACTTGAGAAGTGTCTCAGTTGGGATGATAAATTATAACAGCATAGTAGCTGTGACCAGCGATAATTATATCTATAGTGACAGGACAAAGGCAGTAACAGAAGAAAAGTGAAATCTGATGTAAAACAAAAGCCCTCATCGGTGAATTATCTGGAAATTCACAGCAGTGTGGAAGCCTTAGTCTTTTGAAGACTCCTTTACTAGGCATCATCTGTATGTTCTTTCTATTTTCCACCTGTAGGTGGCCACCACAAGCTATGCTTATTGAACAACTCATTAGTAGCATTTTTCAATACTGTCATCTTCAGATAATTAGCAATTTATTTAAATAACCAATTTCTGTAGAAATAATTGCCACAAAATGCCCCAAAACTACTTTTTATAAACTATAATAAAAGTGTTAAGATAATCCCTGACATTTGCAAATGCCATTAGTTCACCTTTCGTTTTGATCGTGCTGTGGCATTGTTTAAACAATTACCTGATAACATAGCAGGTTAATGAAGCAGTACAGTAAGCACATTCTTCAATATGGCCAAAGAGGACATTCAGATTTAGAAAGAAATCCAGTGTGCAGACATGTTTACACAGAGGAGAGACACGGCTAAAAGAGTAACATCACTGAAATAAGTACAATGTGCTATTTCCAAGTTGTTTTAGTTTGCATGGTAGACACCACAACAAATGTGCTTTCTTCAGAAATAGGAATATAGAATTTTGTGTATAAATTCAGGCTAATTACTGGTATAAACTGAAATCATACACATATGTAAAGCATGCCACACTCATGTTCTGGACTTTGTATCCTTACAAAAGAAAACTTAATTTTTCTTCCTATACTTCAACTACGTAAGTACATTTTGCCTTTAAAATGGCTCACATTTTCAAAGTAGAGCTAAAATATGAAGGAAATCTGTAAGTGGTTTACACATTTTAGGTGGCATTTAGTTTGTAAAATGGACCAAAGTTCTAACTCTTGTTCCTTTGTGCCTATTTAGCAGTGTATTTGACTAAGAACCACCCGTGAGAAGAAATAGTGTTTCTGGTCTGCAGGTGGTAAAACTCTTTGAGACTTCCATACATTTTTGTTGTTGTTGTTGGTTTTGGAACAGTGTCTCCCTCTAGCCATGTATAGACCAGATTAACCCTAATCTCACAGTGATGTATCTGACCTTGCCTAGTGGGTGCTGGAATTAAATGACATTTACCACTATGCTCAGCTACACTTCCATAATTTTTAAGCTTTTGATCTTTCATATAATAATAAAAAAACCCTAGAATTCAAAGTCAGTTGAAATATTAAGTTAAGGCTAAATTGAAATAATTTTGAGACTGTTTAGTGTCTCCTGGTGGGATCTACACTCTTTATATACTCACAGCATCACTATAAATCACATGTGCATTATTCCATTTTACAGATGAGGACATTTAAACTCACACAATTAAACAGTATTACATGTAAGACAGGCAGCATTGTGTGGCTAAATAATGTATGATGACAAGAAAACGGTTCATTGACACTATCACAGTAAAGTCTGATGCTAGAGTTGAATATGAGGGATTTTCTTTATTTCTAGACAATCATAAGCTCCATTCAGTTTCTCTCAAGTAAGTTCTGCTACCAATACTTTTTGCCTGTAAATGAAAAGTGCTTATCTATTAAATATAAACAGATTGAATTTTTAAAAAAGATGTTCTGAACAATGAGAGAGAGACGAACTTGGTGTATAAAACATTTCTCCTGTATATCTTCTTAAGGATGTCCAGAGCAAATATTACCATACCCCCAAAATGTCACCATTAACTGTGTATTCAAAATGGTTATCTGTAGAGGTGAAAGGTCATGACAACGATAATGCCGATGACAGGAACTGCATTTTACCCCTGGGAGACCCCAGGAGAAGTAGAAGTAAGTATTTTCTTGAGGACAAATGAGAGAAACAAGGTTTCCGCACCCATCCAGGACAGCATCACTTTTTCTTTAGAAAGCTACTATTTCTTTTCTCTCTGAAATACTTGTTCTGTTTTCCCTGTGGGTGGTTTCACGGCCAGGGTGTCCATGGTGGCACTTGCTGTACTATAAAACCTTTCCTTTCATTCTTAGTAATGCATTCTCTTTTCACTTGACAATGAATTACATGTGTAAACCTCTGTGCACTGTGATAAGGCTACATTCCTCACAGTCTGCCGAAACCCCGCTGTACAGCAGGCTACAGTGTTTTTGTCTCTTCTGTGTGCAGGACACCTCTCAAAGAGGTACCCGAGTCCTTGTTTCAACTCTAAGATTCTTCGAGCTCTGTAAAACAGATGAAGCACTTTTCTAAGGAAGGGGTTCTAGTGACCAGTTGTTCTCTTGATTCATTGACAAATAAAATTTTCCCCTTAATTATATTTGGATTCAAAAATGGGAAGTTATTTTCAGTCAAATCAATTTCAAGTGTCCAGCATACACATATTGGATAAAAAGCAGCAAAAGAGGTTGCTCACAACACACAAGGGAGAATGAGGTAGATAAGATGAACACATCAATACATGAGCAAACAATCTATTTTATGGGCAGATGACAGCCATTAGGGGCAGAGGGACAGGCAGTGAAACTGAGGTGGCCCAGAAAGGCTTTGGAGAGAGAGATGTCGGCTTGCAGTGGGCTCTGCAAAGATGTCTAGGTAAGACTTGGAACTCAGAGGTTTAAGTCTCTAGCTGGTGCTGAGACCAAGTGTATTAGTTACTTTCTGTTGCTGTGATAGAAACACTGACCAAAGCAACTTATAAAAGGAAGCGTTTATTTGAGCTTACAGTTCCAAAGGACAAGAGTGTATCCTGGCTGGAAGGCACGGCAGCAGAGGTGGCTGGCGGAGGAGCAGAAGCTAGGCTCTACATCTTCAAGCAGCACAAGAAGCAAGAGAACACCTGGAGATCCAGCAAGGCTTAAGAACTGTCAAAGCCCGCCCCTAGTGACGTGCTTCCTCCAGCATGGCCACACCTCCTAAGACCTCCCAAGACAATGCCATCAACTGGGGACAAAAATGTCCAAATACTTGGAGCCTATGGTGAACCTTTTCATTCAAAGAACCACATTGTCCATCTGATTTTGGGGACGGGGCCTCTCACTGACCTTGGAACTCAGCAATTCAGCTAGACTGGTTGGCCTGCCAGACTCAGAGATCCTCCTGTCTCTGCCTCCCCAGTGCTGAGTTTACAGGTGCACAACACTATTCCTTGCTTTTTATATGGGCACCAAAGAGCCAACTCAGGTCCTCGTGATCATGCAACAAGCATTTTACCTGCTAGGCCAGTTCTTCAATTTCATATTTTACTTTTTAAAATAGTTTTTAAAATATTAACCCAGCATTAGAATAATCAGGTTAGAATCTCTTCAGTCCCCCCTAAAAGAAGAAGAAAATTAAATAAAACATTACTGTTTAAATGGCAATTCATAAGCATTAATAAGTTGTCTGTATAAATAAGGATATTTATCAGGAGAAAGTGAAGAGAACACATACCTTTTGCACATGTACCAGTCTGCATTTTTGTACATATTCTAAATATCTTTCTAGTCTGATTTTTTTAGAGTTTTTTTTTTTAATCAGATTAAAGAATTCTTTTTGAGGATACAGAGAGCTTATATGACAGAAGACAGTAAAGCATCCTCTCAACTCAGCGATTCACCAGCTTTGTCAGTTCTAGAAGTTTCATTTGCACAGAAGCACTGACACTTTATCAAACATCATGAACATTGCAGCAATACGTAGCATGAATAAAGTAGAGTACACGATCAAGGTATTTGGAAAGGGAGAGGAATTTAACACTATGTTGCTTCAGACAAGGTCTCCTAAGGTGTGACTCAGGGAACTCTCATCTTGTGTAGGGCCAGGAGGACATCTTGCAGGCTGTTGACTATCCTTCCATTCTGGTAGACAGCCATGTACCAAGTGGAACCTGGCCTCCCAGAAGCTATGTCCACGTATCTCAGTGACATCTGTGATGCCTGGTCTTTCTAGATTTTGACTGTAAACTAAAGAATCTCCTCAGAGATATGGCTGATCTGAAACCAGTAGCTACTTGGGTAAGCCAGAATGGATGAGAATTTCAAATGTACCTAATTTAGGAGCAGATAGAATCAAACAGGATAACCTATGTACAACAGACAGCAAAATGACAGGCACAGGGTCAGTGATTAATAAGGGACTCTATCACTGCAGATTCTAAACAAATTAAAATGGAGAGGGTTTAAACATGATTAAGATGTACTGTCTAAAATGTACAAAAATTCAAAAAATGCATATTGAAAAAATAAATAAAAGCATAACAAGGAAACAATATAAACTACTTTATGGTGATAAATCCAACAACTGATATAAGACGGATAAATTCAGTGCGAAATACTAAAAGTAACTAAAACTAAGACAACAAAATTCAGGAAATAAAAATTTAAAATGGATCCATAATAAGTACAAAAATTGAATTCATAATTTAAAAAATAGTTTTACAAAGCAAACTGCTCAGGTGGTTTATGTTAACAATTTCTACCACACTGAAGAAAGAAATAATTCCAATTACATAAATTCTTGCAGAAGGGGGAAAATGTTCAAACCATTTTATGAGGCTATTATAGTTCTGTTGCAAAACTCTAACCAATACATTTATAAAAATAAAATTCAGGCCAATAACATATGGGTAGCTTGATCATTTACCTAAATATCTTCAATAAAATATAAGAAAATTAAATTCGATGATACATAAAAACAGAAAGCATGATGGTCAAATAGAGTTCATCCCAGGAATGTAAAGTCGATTTAACACCAGACCATCAATTTATCACAGTGACAGAATAAAGAAAAAAAATGCATCTAAAGGGGATATAGAAAGTACACTTAGCAAAATTCAAAATCCATGCATGATGAAGATTATCAACAAAATAGAATAAATGAAGAGATCCTGAATCAGAAATAGGCATTTATGAGACATCTACAGCTAAATCATAATTAGTGGGAAAAAAAGGTCTTTTTGAGTATATTTCAAACTTTCCATATATTACACACTCTATCCTTTTCTACATACTAACAATGAATAATATGAAAGTTAAGATTTAAAATAACATTTGAAATATCATAAAAATTGGAATTTACTTACAAATGACAAAATCAAGAATATATGATATTCTTGAAAAAAATTCTAGCTTCATTTCTGTTGCTGTGATAAAATGTTCTGACAAAAAGCAACTTAAGGAGAAAGGATTTCTTTTAGCTCACAATTCCAGGTTCCAGACCACCGTGGGATGCTCTCAGCAGCAGGATCTTAAAGCAGCTGCTCATATCACATCCAGAGTGATGATCAGAGAGAAATGAATGTACATGCGCATGTGCTTAGGCTCAGATATCTTTCTCTACTGTCATACAGTCCAGGGTTCTAAACCTGGGAATGCTACCCACTCTTAAGCTGGGTCTTCCCACATCAATGAAAACCATCAAGTCCCCAAAGACCAGGCCAACCTGAGCTAACCAATCCCTCACCGACTCTCTCTTCCAGGGATTCTAGGTTGTGTCAAGATGACAATTAAAACTAACCATTACGACATGTGAGAAAATGAGAGGTATATTCATGGGTTAGAGACCTCGCTGTTGTTATAAAGTCAGATTTCTCCAAACTGATCAATAGATTCAACAACCCAAACAAAATTCCAGTAAGTTTTCTTTGAACAAACCAACTTGGTGATTTTAACATTACACAGAATTGCAAAGAATTTGAAACTGCCAAAAACAATCAGGAAAAAGCAAATAGAACTAAAGGATATTATTTCAGTTCAGAACTTGTTTTAATAGAAGTCAATGTAAAGATATTAGGGTTTTTGACCAATGAACTAGACAGAATGAGGACCTGAGGTGGTCCCACAGATAAGGTCAACTGATTGTGAGCAAGGCTCCAGTCAGTTCAATGTAAGGGGGGAAAGGATTCTAATAAATGGTGTGAGATCCTATCTCTCTATATACAAAAATACCCAACTTAACATGGCTCACATACCTAAATATAAAGCCTGAAGCCATGCCAATACTAGAAGAGAAAAGGGAAAATTCTTCAGAGTTGTTTAGACAATACAATTTTAGACAAGACCTCAAAACACATAAAAATGGCAAAAGAATGGAGAAGTGGGATTGTATTAAAGTGAGAATCTTCTACACAAGGGAGACAACCAAGAAAGTGAGGAGACAACATAGAGAATGGGAATTCCTTTACTATTTTTGTAAACTGTTTATTTGATAAAGGATTAATATGTAGAATACATATGGAACTTAATCACAAACTAATCCCGATAAAATGGGCATAATACACACACCAAAACTTTTCAAAAAAGAAATTCAGAGAGCTCACCATTTATGACATGCTCAGTTTTTAAGTGTTTTTTTTTTTCGATAATTCATTGAGAATTTCATACATGCATATAAGGTATTTTTATCAAATCCATGCCACTCCCTCCCCTCCAACTCCTTCTATATCTCCCCATCACTCTTTCTGACAACTTCAAGTACTCCTTTTATTTTTTTTAAATGGGGCTTTTTGCTACTCTAACATTCCACACTCTGAAGAGGTAACACCAAAATATTTTAAGGATTAGATAAGAACTCCCAAATATTTTTGACATTTTTGGCTTTTGAAACCATGTATATTGCTAAAAGGCCCAAGGACATTGTGACTTTTAGCCAAGAAAATGGTTGCTTTTCTTTGTGGTCTTTTTACCATAACTGCCTAGCCAACTCAAACCTCCTATTCGTATCACACCTCTGAAGAGGTTACCCAACTTGTGGACAGGGAATTGGGATGCAGACCGCTCTGGCTTCTTCCATGCTGAACGGGGATGCAGGGTGAGAAAATTGGAGTACCCCTTCAGTGGGTCTACTAAAAGACTCCAAATTGCATAATTCTTATCTGTAGGAGGGAAAGAAAGTCCTTGACTGGTGAATAGGAGATGTGAAGGAGAAGTAAAGGCAAGAGTAATTAGCATTACAAGTTCTAGACAGGGAACTAGAAAAAAAGTCAGAACAGGGCAATTGTCTAAGGTTTATATGAGAGTCCATTGGAATTTCTTGACAAGGGCTTCCAAAAGCATCCCTCTACTAGGTTCCTCCTCATTTTTCTTTTGTCTTCCAAGGCTGGACTTGAGAGTGATGGATTCAGGATTTGCTTTCCAGCATTTTGATAGCTGTTGGAGTAGTCAGAATCAGTGTCAGTTCTGTCTCAAAAGCTTCAAGATAACTGAGGGCTTGCTAAGGTGTATGAATGACCTTAGGGTATGTACACTGGAAAGTCTTTACCCAGCATGGGTCATGTCTTCTCTGCCTAGCCTTCCCCAGATTGTATACTTTAGCCCTCCCCAAATACAGGAGACCCAACATGCTCAGTTTTACTAGACACCAAGGAGATGCAAATCTGACACAATGAAACCTTGTCTCTGCATGACTAGCATCAAAAGAACCAAACATGACCATACATTGCACTGTATCCTATGCAGTGCAGGCCAGCATACATAGGAGAGGCAACATGTGGCTTTGGTAGCAATATGAATAAGCATACTTTTGGGGATTATATGGAATTTCCTCAACAAAATTAAAGCTAGATGTGCTACTTGAGGCAGCTCTCCCACTTCTGAGTCTATACGCAAAGAAGTATACCGCGTATGGCAGGGCATATGTGTACCATGTGCATTGCCACTAATCACAATGACTAAGATACTGAGTCAATCTACGTGCCCATCATTGGATGAATGAAAAAAGAAAACGTGGAGCCCATATATCATGGAATACTATTCAGTCATAAGAAGAATGATATTCTGTCATTTGGGGGAAATGAAAGAAAACGGGTGGTATTGTGTTGGTCACAGCAACAGTGCTTGCTATTAGTCTATGAGTGGGAGCCAAGGCTCCCCCAAATCATAATACTACAGTGACTGTAGAATTGGAGAGTTGGCTCAGCAGTTAAGAGCACTGACTGCTCTTGCAGAAGACCCTGGTTCGATTCCCAGAACCCACACGGCGGTTATGAACCATTCTTAATTCCAGTTCCAAGGGAATCTGAAGCGCTCTTCTGACCTCTGAGGCACTGCATGACATGGGTGCACTCACATACATGCAGTCAATATACTCATACACATAAGATAAAACTAATAAATAAATTTTTTTAAAATGTTTAAGGAGACAGAAATGTTAAATACTCTGATTTGGCTATCATACATGCATACATTTATTACATCATTGCACTGTATCCTATAAATTTGTGCTGTCACACAGTACTTAATGTTTACAATTACTATGTGTTAACTAAGCATTTAAAAATGTTTAAGGAGGGGCTGGAGATTACTCAGCAGTTAAGAGCACTGACTGCTCTTGCAGAAGACCCTGGTTCGATTCCCAGAACCCACACGGCGGTTATGAACCATTCTTAATTCCAGTTCCAAGGGAATCTGAAGCGCTCTTCTGACCTCTGAGGCACTGCATGACATGGGTGCACTCACATACATGCAGTCAATATACTCATACACATAAAATAAAACTAATAAATAAATTTTTTTAAATGTTTAAGGAGACAGAAATGTTAAATACTCTGATTTGGCTATGATACATGCATACATTTATTACATCATTGCACTGTATCCTATAAATTTGTGCAATGTAAATAATAACTAAGGACCATAACTTCTATCTCACTTCGTTCAAAAAATTACAAAAAGTTTCAAAATTTTAAGATGGACTAGAGATCTAAATTTACCACTTGAAACCATTAAGTTCCAGAAGAGCAGAACTGAGAGATCTTTGTAAATTTGAGTTAGACAAAAATGTTTCTGAAAATCATACCAGAAGTGCAAACTACTGTTTTAAAAATTAATGAATGTCCCCATCAGAAGATATCAAAAAAATGAATAAAAAGTCAAAGTTTATAAAAATATGTGTATGCTTAAAAAATAACTCCTGTCTAAAATACAAAATGAAATCCTATAAAACATCAATTAAAAGATTCAAAACAAAGCTGGCAGGAAACCTGAAAAGACAATTTTAAAAAGTAAACCTAACTACCAAATAAATGCAGGAAAAAGTGTTCTATATCATAGAAGATACATAATGAAACCATAAGTTCACATCTACTAGAATTGATTAAATTAAAAAACTCTGGACACCAAATGTTAATGAGAATAGGTAATGCTCATGGATTATAGACAAGACAGAAGTACAAAGTGATAGAATCTATTAGCAGTTCCTCAAATTTTAAATATACACCTATAATCCAGCTATTTCATTCCTAGATATTTACCCAAGAGAAGTAAAAGCAAGATTATAAAAGGATGTGCATAGGATTGTTCACAGAAGTCTTACTGATGTCAGCTTAAAACTGGAAAACTTAGATCAACACCAAGATGAGAACAGTCGAAAGAACTACAGGCAGTTAGTACAATGAGGATGAGCAGCAACGAAAGAAATTATCTACTGATACATCCAACAACACTGGTAAATATAAAAGCAAAATGTGTTTAACAAATTAAACCAGATACCATGTGTATATCTACACACATACACATATGTATCTTGCCTTCCTCCTCTCTACATACACAAGAGAAAACAGACAAATCTTCATGATGATGTAAGTGCCATGCCCAGGGAATCTGCCTAACAAGAAACCCAAGACAACAAGAATCTGAAGGAAATATTCTCAACCTTGGCTCAGATTATAGTTACTCCACATATGCACAATTTTGAAAATTAACATGGTTGAACATTAACTAACTGTGCTTCATAATCTATGTAAGCCATACTATAGTTAAAAATATAAGCATAAAAAAGTAGTGTCTATCAGCAAAGTGAGCAACCCCTATGCAGATGAACTTCTGAGACATTTTGAGATGGTGAGAATCATTCAAAAACTTCATCCTGTGATACATTTCATTTGAAAACAGGAAATGAATCTGGGAGCTTTAAGGAGAAAGGTGAGCAGGATTAAAGATCATCACTTGCAGTATATTAGGAAGGTAAATCCATTTCAACTACATAACCCATAAAGAGCATGTTTTATGACACTATAGACTTCTTTGCTATTTGTACCTTCCAGGAAACTTTCTGGAAAGCAGTGCTTTCTACAAAGGCATATATGTGACATCTAAACTTGCCATCCAGGAACATCCTCATTCATACACACACCTGCATTGCAGGGGACAAATCACTGACTGCTAAGAACAAGCACACACGGAATACAAGGCTGATGAAATCTAAGAGCAGATACTATTGCCAGTCCATATATTCAAATCCTAATACATGTTTTCAGTGTATACTTTCATTCAATTTTTGTGCATTTCATACAATACATCTTAATCATATTTAGGCCCCCAACCTTATCTGCACCCCCCCCATAGCCTGCCCACAGCATTTCATGCATTTGGTCATATATGGTAAGGTCTATCGAGTCAAATTTGTGTACCCAGATATCCCTCGGTATGAGTTCATCCATTGGAGCCTGCTCAGCCTACCAAGATTCACTCCCTTAAAGAAGACCCCCTCTCCCTCACCCAGCAATGATCAACTGCCAATAGTTCCTCAGCTAAGGTTGGGACCTCCTGTCCTTTTCCGTAGCGTTATGCTGTTTTTTTGTCTGATTAGTTTTACATGGGTCTTATGCACATTGTCACCACTGCTGTAAGTTCATATGAGCAAATCCCCATAAGCTTGGAAGTCTCTGTTTCCTTGTGGTCAGGCACCACCCCGGCTCTTACAGTCTTTCCATGCCTTGTTCAGAAATGCTCCTTGAGCCCTTGGTAGGTGAGGTTTAACATGAGTCCTATCCAGAGACATGTATCCTGTAGTCTCTTATTCTCTACACTTTGGCCAGCTGTGGTCTTCTGTGTTCATTGTCCTCTGTTGCATTAGGAAGCTCCGCTGGTGAGAGTTGAAAGATGCATTAGTGTTCTCTCTACCCCCATTACATGAATTAGATAATCATGCTAAATATCAGTCTATGTAGAAAAACATGGTTCCAGCCAGCAACAAAAGCAGTTTGGCCCTTCGTAGACAGTTGTGCTAAGTGAGACCCCAGAGCCAAATTTCAAAAATACCACCAACTGACCATCAGTATTATTAACATAAAGTAAGAGTTTCTGTTTCTACATTTCATGCCCAAATGAATATCTGAACATATCTTTACTTCTTCAAACTAAGAGAACAAGCACTCAAGGGTGTAATCCCTATTAAAACCTTGTAATTGTACATTCATCTTCCCAGTTCAGATTTTAAAGAGCGTTTGGCATGCAGCTTTGTCAAGTGTGTGCTGTATCTGTGCTGAGGTGGCCCTTCTATGTATCATTTTTCCAATCCTTTATGTTTCCTGATGAATTTTCATTGTCCTGTCAAATTGGTCATTACTTTGCCGATTGGCATGGGTATTTAGGCAAGTTGGCACAGGAGCAACCCTGGATGACTGAACCCACTGCCAAATGGCAGCTAGCTAACCTGTGCTTGCACAAGAAGACAACAGCCTTTTGTCAGGTCCAACATGGTGGGGAATGTATGGAATGCTCATATCTAAGCAAAATGTGACGCATATGTTTCTTCTCATCCGTGAAGGCTTTACCCTTTATATTCCTGTTGTAAGTGTTTCACAACACAAATGCCTAAATTGACACAATATTCCAAATAGCACTGGACCACTTAAATTTGGGCATGTGGCATCACAGATGTGCTAAAACCAGTTACCAAGGATGGCTATATCAAGTTTTCCCTGCCTGAAGGGGAGGCATTTTTAGTAGGGTTTGCCAAAATTGTTATACGTCCCCTCATCCACAAACCTCTATATTGGGAAACAGTTGATAGAAATCATATTATAACAACTTCAAGCCCTTTAACATGTACCTACAACCTAGGGTAAGTAGGGCCAACAATCATAATGTGTGTCATTTTTCGAACACTGATGCTCAGTTTATTGGAGGTAGTAGATAGAAAGTGGGAGAAATGGCACGTTCCCAAATGGGAAGTGACAGGCAATAGATCTGCTTGCTTTGTAGAAGGGGGGTCATGGGAGGGTGCCAGTGGGGATGGAGGCATAAAGATGATGAAGATTGATTGAGATTTTCTGTATGAAATACAAAAAAATTCAATAAAAACAAAATTAAAAAATAAAACAAAAGCTCTAGAACATAAATCACAAGACATAGAATTCATTCTTATTAAATACACAAAAATTTTTGGAGACATTCTTGAGATTTGATATTGCCAAAGAATTTTAGTTTTGAGGGGGAAGAGGATAGTCCTAATATCTTACAGAAACAGAACTCTAGAGGCATATCTGTGATTGTCAAAAGGGCTAGTATGCACTACAGACTGTCAGCAAACAAAATGCTAACAAGTTTAATTATTCACAATGGCACATTTATGAAGAGTGTAATGCTGCAATCAATGATTACAAGCTCACACAAACGGCGCTGGAATAATTCTACATGGCATGTTCAGAAGTGAAATAATTTAGAATTTGAAATCAATAGCATTTATAGACATTGGAAAATGTCACATGGAGCAAGAATGCAGTGTTTGTATTTCTCTGTAGCATTTCTAAGTCTCAGATTTTAATTATTCTTTACAAGATCTCCTAGTACCCGAAAGCAAAAGCAAACATTTCTCCTTTAACTCTTTGAGCAGAGTTGGATTGGCTACATTCCTTTGTAGGCAGGAATGTAATAAGCACCTGTACATCTAATAACTCTTCTACAGTTTCCTCTTTAATGGTCCCTTCTCTTAGTTTCTCTTTTTTATGTCCTCCTTCCTTGTAACTCACAATGATTTTATTCAATTCCTTTCCCTCATTCTTTTAAAAAATATTTTATGTATTATTTTTATTTATTTGTATGAGTGTATTGCCTGCATATGGGTAGGTACACCCATGTTGTGCAATGTCCTCTGAGATCAAAGGAGGGTGTCAGATCCCCCAGAATTGGAGGTACGGATGGTTGTTAGCTGCCATGTGAGTGCTGGGAATCAAACCCAGGTCTTCTGCAAGAGCAGTTAGTGCTCTTAACCACTGAGCCACCTCTCCAGCCCCCTTCATTCTTTTGTGTCTTTAATATATAGACTTTGGCAAAAATACTTTCTACTATAAGGTATTGTTTTGATACATTCTTAAAATATGATATCCACTGTAATTAAAAGTAAGGGAATCTGAGTGGCAGTTTTCTAAGAACTCTGGACTATCATTTTAAGCTTTTCAGTAAATTCAAACATCATGAAACAACAAATGGCTTTAAAAGTATCTCTTATAAAACAATTGGATTCCTTAGTCATGGTGTTTAATCACAGCAATAGAAAGTAACTAATATAGTCTCTCTTTCCAAATGAGCTAATATGCACAAAACATTTTTTGGAGACATGGTCTTCCTGAAGCCCCAGCTGGCCTGGAACTTACTATGTAGATCAGACTGGTCTGGATTTCAGAGAGATCTGAAATCTCCTCTATCTCCTGAGTGCTGGGATTAAAGGTGTGTGTCACTATATCAGGCCTGCATAAATAATTTTACTTGGGTTTTTACTTACTCCACGTTCAATCTCACAAAATACACAGGACTTTTCTTTTTATGTTAAAAATAATTACATATCTCACCATTTTAATAAAAAGTAGAAAATCTCATATTTCACCTAAATTTGTTGACTTCCAAACCAATGCTGCATTTCACATCACCATCCTTCAACAAGTTGGTATTACTGGTATAAGTGCCCCCCACATAACCTGAGAACAGATTGTTATTCATTCTAAACACAAAAGGAAAATTCTTGACATTTTCTAGTAAAAGCTGTTTTAGTTATGAAAGCCTTGAACTGTCAATTCTAGTCTTTGCTGACATTTTTTTAGGTGTCTGAAATGTATTTAGCCAATTGTCCATTATTACAATGATGTCCAATTGCCTTATGTACCTCCAAATTACCTATCAACTGGAAAGAAAAGAAAGAAAATTTAATTTCAGGTTAGTTCAGAAACTATGGCAACCAAGCTGTTTGGCAGTCAAAGGGTGCAAGATCCAGATTAGATAGATGGATATATTTACATATTCACTTTTACATTAAACAGAGTGGATGACACATCCCTGTATAAAACCTATTATTTAAACACTTCAAGTGAAAAGTGTTAAAATAAATGGCTCATGACTTATGAAGTGTTAAAATAAACGTTTATTTCAACACTATTCATGTCATAAGCCATTTATTTCAACACTTTCTACTTCAGAAGACTCACCCAGACAAGAAGAGAAGATCTCATTTGCTACAAGGGGCCAAGACATGGCAGACAAGATCAGAGATTTCATGCTAGAGATTTGGGTTAGGGAGGCACTAATCAGTAGGCAGCATGGAGGTCTGATCTTAACGCTTCATGAAACTGTAACTGTGGTTACCTGTTCATCAGCACCACGTACTTTGGCTACATTTCCACATCATATTTATCTTAACTGATTCAGAGACTTTCAGGGCAAGCCTGACCATCAAATGAGGAAAGAAATGCGCTGTTTTGAATATTTTTTGCAACAAGACATATGTTCCATTTCATATCTCCACTTATTAGAGGAACAGGATGAAAGTTAAAGTCTTCGAGAAGAATATGTAGGAATTCGTAAACAAAATAAGGGTGTGTGCTCTTATAGCACTCACCGTTGGAGTGAAGCTCCATTCTAAATACTGTTCAAATACTCCCTAATTCAATCCCCATGGCTCCACAGAGGATATTTTATTTCCCTCTTTTTTTGAGATGGATCAAGTCCTAAGTGGCTGAGTAACCTGACTAGGGAAACTGACAGGTGGCACCAGCACTTGTCCCCAAGCATTTTCTCTAGAGTCTATGTCACTATGCCTAGACTGGGCTGCTGGCTTTCAGCAACAGAGAGGTAAACTCTTCTGTCTCACATTCTGGAAGTTATGGGATCTTGGAAGTCAATTCTTCCTTTAATTTTCAGACACGGCCAGACCAAATGCAATGAAATTTCTCATTTGTAGTGCATCTCTAGATAAGAAGAATCAAGGGTACTTCAAGAAATTAGAATTGTTGAATGATTATTGATATTAACATTGACTGATGACTTGATTTTAGGTCTTAAATTCTTCTGATTTTGACCATTTTATGACCATTTTCCTACTAAACATTGGACATCTACAGTTGAAATGAGAATATCTAATAGCAACGGGAGTATTTTCCTTTAGGGTGTCTCTTATGAGCCTCTAATAAAAAAACTTTAGCAAAATCCTTCCATTTTTAAGTAAACCCAATATTAACAGACCTTGTGTTCAAAAGCACTTTTATATCTACCAATAGTAAGTTCCCCTGCTCCTCCCTCTAGACTTGTTTATCTGATAGATTTATTATTTGCATCTTCTTGTCTACATCATCCTTTTCTTTCCTTCTTATCCTCTGCCTTGTGAGTGCCTTTTATTATCTCTTAATGATGATGGCAGGAGCTGAATTAATGGATCACCAGTTATGCATGGACAAGAGTATTCAGTCTATATGAGGCTATGATATATAGCCAGTGGATGAGATCAGATGCACATGAGAAACAGGGTCAATGCATAAGGTCAAGGTCACATAAAGGAAATAAGACATTAAAAGATGATGGTTGAAGACTGCACATGATTTGGAAAATGTAATGAAACAAGAAAACAATTTTAATATATTACTTTCTGCTCACATTAAAACTCAATGAGAGTTTTATTTTCTTGTTTCTGTTTGCATCTTCCCATATAGATGCAAGTCAGGTCAGCTCAGCTCAGCTGAAATTGAAGGATGATATGAACAATAGCTGATATAGATAGATAGGTATGTACACATCTCTTTGCATATCTATACAGCTACCTTTCACCACTGTCATTCTTGGCAGATAAAACACTATAATCATTTTATGGCTGAGTGGCATATAATTCAATGAAAGGTCCTCACAGGGGAAAACATGTTTTCACCCTTTTACTTTCTTTAACAGTGATTAGTTCTAGAAATATAAGGTATCATCACTTCTCAAAAAGCACTGTAGGTTATAGACCATTCCTCTAAAGGTGGCAACGTGTAATAAATGTGCTTTATTCCCAAACATCAATCAGTTTCAAGAATAGCAGTTGCTTGTAGAATGGTAATAATAGAAACAGTCAGCTAATAAGTACTATAGACATTAAAACACTGGATGACAGATGTGAAGACTTCTTGTTATGGAGGAAGACTCATATAATTATGGTTTTGTAACTACCTACACCAGTTTCTAAATACTTAGTTTTTAAGATTTCTATATCTTTTTTAGGAAGGAAACTTATATGGCAGTGTTCTTTGCTGACACAAGAAATAAGGCACAGAAGTCTATTTAAGAATCAGAAGGCGTATGTTCTGGCTAAATGTGGTTATACTAATCATTTGATCCTAACAGTTCATCCACTGAATTAACTACTAGAACTATGAATTGAGAATATTTAAATTTATTACGAATGTATACAATTGAATTAAGAATATTTGATATCTTCCATTTACCATGAAATTTAAATGTTTGAACAGTTTATGGAACTGTCATATGGATATATTTTATCAGGTGTGTGGCTGCTTAAAAAATGTTGATTTTTCATTTTCAAGAGAAAGCTTCAATTTCTTTTGAAAACAGAAAAATTAGTTTTCTTATCTAAATGGGATTTACACATTGATGGAAAGAAGATTTATAGATTGAACCTCAGTATTTAACATGACATATCTAAATGTCAAATAAGCATAGCGGATGGCTTGAGAGTTCAGCAAGTAGATGAATTCCTGGAGGTGTTTGAAGGGATGACCATCAAAATACAAAGTCAGGTGGACCACAGTCGTTTTGAGAATTCAAAGCATTTAGAAAGGATAGAAAGGAGAACACAAACACTGTACAGCTTTTTCCAGAACAAGGATATATAAGCTGGGCATGGTGGCACACATGCAAGCTGAGGTAGAGGGATCACTGAGCACCAGGTCAGCCTGATCTACATAATGAGTTCCAGCCTGATCTACATAATGAGTTCCAGAGCAGTCAGGGCTGTATAGAAGCCTTTCCTTCCTTCCTTCCTTCCTTCCTTCCTTCCTTCCTTCCTTCCTTCCTTCCATCCATCCATCCTTTCCTTCCTTTCTTCCTTCCTTCTTTCCTTCCTTCTTCCCTTCCTTCCTTCCATCCTTCCTTCCCTACTTCCCTCCTTCCCTCCCTCCTCTCTCTCTCTCTCTTTCTTTTGTTTAAAGCTTTAGAACAATTGTATTAAAATTTTAAGGAAATCCTCAGGGTAGGGGAGTTGTTAATCTCACTTGCTGCCTTGAGGAGGGGAATGGAGGGGAGAAGGAAAGAAAGTCATGAAGCCATGTAGGTTTATAGAATAAGAGATAACTTTTGAACTTGAGCAGAGTATATACAATGGTCCTAGACTTGGAGGTCAGGGTAAGGGATGGTAGCTGGGCTAAGGTAATGTAGTCTTGAAGGTAATGTTTGATCAAGAAACATCGGAACATGCCTGGCCTTTTTTTCTGTTCGAGTAGATTCTGAAGTCCTTCTTCCCCTTTTCCCCATTGTCCCTTGCTACTTCTCTTGGCTTCCACAGTTACTTTAGCTTATATACTCACATCTAAAGATTCAGAGCTAGGATAGACAAGTAAGAGACAACTTGTGGCATATGCTTTTCTGGGTCTAGGTTACCTCACTCAGTATAATGTTTTCCAAGTTCCATCCATTTACCTCCAAATTTCATTTGTCTTTACAGTTGACTTGTACTCCGTTGTGTTTATTACCATATTTTCATTATCCGTTGAGGGACATTTAAGTTGTTTCCATTTCCTAGATATTGTGAAAAGTGCAGCACTGAACATGACTGAGCAGCACTGAACATGACTGAGCAACATCTTTGCAGCAGAATATAGAGTCTTTTGGATATATGCTGATAAGTGACATAGGTGGGTCATATGTTAAATCTATTTTGTTTTTTGTTTTGAGAATTCTCCACACTGATTTCTGTAGTAGCTGCTCCAGTTTGCCACTCACCAGTAGTGAATGAGCAGATGCGGGTTCCCCTTTCCCTGAATCCTCACCAGCATTTGCTGTCGGTTGTTTTCTTGATCTCAGCCATTCTGACAGAATAAAATGAACTCTTTAATTTGCATTTACCTAATTGCTATAGATGTTGAACACATTTTAAGATATATCTTGGTCATTTTTTCTTCTTTTGAGAACTCACTGTTCAGTTCTGTAGCCAATTTTTTTTAATTGGGTTATTTTGGCTTTTTATTATTTCTTTTTGAGTTCTTTGTTTATTGTGGATATTAATCCTCTATCAGATGTATAGCTGGCAAAGAACTTCCTCTTCAATCAATTGATGGCTTCCTTCACTGCACAGTTTTTTAGTTTAATGAAGTCCCATTTGCTAATTGCTGTCCTTGATTCCTGGGTGAAGGGTATTGGATTGAGAAAGTCCTTTTCTAGAACCTCTACCTGAGAGGAAGATAGCTGTACTCAGGTACTATCGAGGAGGAGATGAAAAAATGGGGGCAGGCAAATTTATCTAAGGAGGGGATAAAGTGATAAATTCAGGGGAATGGGAGATAAAGAATATAAAGGATATTCAAAAATGATGCAGGGAAATGTTTTATAAGCTTACTTAAATATCCATTCTCTCTCTCTCTCTGTCTCTCTGTCTCTGTCTCTCTCTCTCTCTCTCTCTCCCCCCTTATCTAAAAATATCCTGTCAGGCAGGAGAAACCTCTCTTCAATATGTTGGTCAGAGTTGTCAAAGAGACACCTAAAATAACATAGGCTATTGAATCCTTGGTTGTCTCCCAGAACTTGAAGATAAGATCCTATTGCTGAAGACACACACACTTCAGACACACGATGTAGAGAAATTGGATTGGTAACATGGAAGCCTCCTCTCTGACAGTATTAGAAGGTGTTATGCAAGCTGCCAAGGAAGAAAACCAATGATCCTACCCAGCTGTAAAGCCCATGAACCACAACAATGATCAGCCCAGCAAAATATCTCAATTGTGGCACTTTTGTCTTGGAAGTAAACCAACAGCTATTTGATTGGGCTTCATGTCCACTCAGTAGGAAGGGATTCATGTCTAGTAATTCAAACACCATCGAATTCCCTTGGCTGGAGAGGTCATAGACCCTAGAGGAGAACCCACAACTGCCACTTTCCTAACACAATGTAACTTCTTATTATTTTCTAAATATATACCCTTATATCCAAAGAAAGTGTAGCTTTCACCACTTATCAGAGAAACTTCTTTTTGCAACAGATGGAGACTATTACAGTGTTCCACACCTTTCAAAATACAGGGAATAAGTGACCATAGGAACCCAGCACCATTTGATACATCTATAATGCAACCTCTACACCTGATGTTCAAGAGGCACAGCAGAGAAGGGGGTTGGAAAGATTTGAAGAGATAGAAGAGCAGAATGTATGCTACTAGACAATGTGTTCTAGACATGACAGGGAAGTTGCACACATAACATCTCAACATGGTTACCTAAATATGACCTGCACAATGATATCAGTAGCTGACGTGCCAATGTGGATGAGAACATTTGATGAGGTCCCACCTCCATATAGAGCTACAGGCAATCAACATCTGCTCAGAGAGGGAGAATCTGTTGCTTCAGGGACAAGATCCCTGATAAGTTAGCCAATTTCAAGCAGTCAGCCATAAACACATGCACATGAAAGTACCACTAAACGGGCTCAGTACTTTGTGTGTGTGTGTGTGTGTAAAATAATAGTCAAGGAAGAGGTCAGCACTTGAGAGGGAATGGAGGGGAAATGGGAGGAGTGGGAGATGGGATCGGGCAGGGTGGAAATGATGTAAATACAATACTCATGTATGAAACTGTCAAAATATTTAAAAAATGTATTCTGAGATGGCTTTCAACAAAAAGAAAAAGAGAGAGAAGTGGAGACAAGTGTATAGTGCTTGGGTATGCTGGGCACTGGGGCACACACCTTTGACTTTACAATGTGTTATCCTTCTCATAATACTCTTTGTCTACATTTATGCATTGGAAATCACAGCCATTCAAAGACTGTTTCAGAAATTCAGTCACATAAATACGAGAAAATTAAGTACCAAATGACACTTGCTAGTAGAGATGAAGTTATGACAATCTTCTTTGAGAAAGAGATGGAATGAGGAATATGTATATAAAGAAAGCCATTTGTGTCTCTCTCCTAACTTGCCAAGAAGGACAATTAGAAAAGAAATTGTGCCAAATAGCTACTTTATTTAAGGAAAATAATTTGAGAGGGCAGTTCCAAAATTATTTTTGATGATAGAAAAGGGTGTGAATTTACTTAGAAGATAAAAAAAAAGAGCGAGTTCTTAGAATTGAGAACTAGGGCGTTTGGCATATGCCTAATTTATCTCCTGTAATGGCTCTGTGAAGTCCGATTTGGAGAATTATCTTCAATTCACACTGAAGACACATTTCATCAGCTGGTAAGTGTGTTTCTGACATTCAGACTCAATCCATTCTTTGCATCATTCATACAACCTCTGCCCAATAATACCTGCAGCACGGAACACCCACAATTTCTGAAAGCGATCAGATCTCCATTAACATCTTTTTATCGGTTCTTTACCTTCTCACTTCTTGAATTTCTCTTCACCTTCTTCTCCTGACCCTGAGAATCATACTAACGACTCCACCTAGAATGCACCGTTATTGGATCACCCTCAACCACTATTCCGCTTCCTTTTTTATTGTTTTCTCCTTTTTTACAGGCAAAAAGAATACATTGAATGAGCAATGCCCGTCTCTCTGTTGTAGAGTGTGAGTTCTATAGGGTAGAAGAAAGGTCTTGTCGGTACTTTGACTGTCCATGAGAAGGAAAATAAGGGTCAGCTTTAGGAAACACTGGGCATGGACACACAAGATTCCTAAATCTTATGAGCCTCTATTTTGTTTTCTCTTATGTGAAATGAGGCCAAGGAAAGTATCAATTCCAAAGAGTTCAAGGAGAAGGAGCAGAGAGAGTGTTCACAGCATCGCAAGCCCTGAATAAATGCTAGTTTTTACCATCATCTTCGATCTTAGGAATTGATAAAATTCATTTTTAACTTCCTGAAAAACTGAAATGGCTACATTTTCCTCCAGACTTTAAGAGAAATTCATTTTAAGCTTTATAAATAATACTTTCATTGAAAGATTGGCAATTTGAGGTTTTAGAGTCATAATAAAAAGCAAATTAACCATTTTTTATGATTTATATTTTGTCTTAACTTTTGATCAAATCTTCCAAAGAATGAGCAGTTTAGAATGAATGCATTTGTGTCCCCTGGAAGATTTGTAAAGGACTGAATCATTCTTCCTTTCTCTTTCCCTTTTAGGAGATGGGACTTATAAGACTTTTGTTGATAGATGTAATATCAGACTTAGCCCAGCTTCCTTCTGGATTCATGCTGAGCGAGAAAACAATGCATGTTACACTTCATTTATAATTTCCACTGTGAACATGAGAATGACTGCTGCATTCTCAAATCAAATTAATCCGCAGCCATAGCATTTAAGATACAGTGCAAATCTCTAATTCAAGTGTACAGTATCACCTACAAAGCCAAAATAAATGGGATAAGATAAGGGTTCTCAGGCTTGGGTAATAGTGTCAGTACAAGACTTGAGCTCTGTTAATTCAACAAGCTTGATCTTGATTGGCAAAGCATGCTTGTCAATATTTAGCTCCCAGGGGGCATGTCAGGGGCCTTCACAGGACTAGCTTAAACACAAAATGCTATAGCAGGATTTGTGATGCTTTTCCTAATACTCAGATTAAATAGCAGATTTTTTCCCTTTTAGCTTTTTACACCAGGAACGTGTTTTTCATACTCCTACGGTAACAAGAAGGGAAGAAATTGTATAGAATTGTCAATGCTGTTATTACGGTTTTTTGAAACCCAGATAAAATTCTGTCACATGAAATCATTTTAGGGCTTTTATCGGAGGTTTAAAATACCATTTCTCCACTATGACTATAATATAGAGGAAACCATGGGAAGGGTATTAATCTGAATTCAGAAACAAATGTAATACCAATGAGATGGTGGGTAATGACTGCAGAAAACCTCAGAACAAATAGCTTGCAATTTGAATAATCAGCACAATGATTCTGAGAGGTCTGTAAGTTTACATGGCTATTATTTTTATCATTTAAAGTGTTGAGTCATTAAAGTGATTTCATGTAAGAAAATATTGGGAGGATCGATCTTATCATGATACAGATCTTCTATGGTGATTCAGAACAGTCATGGAATGTACAATGCATATAATTTCTATCACTACATCTGCCTTTGCCACATGACTTTTCTGGGAAAATACACACAGACTGGAAAAATCTACATTCTTTTGAGTTTGAAAAAATAATCAATAAAATTGGATCAGATGAAGTCTTACTATGATCAATAAAAAACAAATTGCATTAAACATATTTTGGATAATTGAAACAATTACCTCCTTTATTTGGCGGCCAAATTTTACATGTCAAGTTTTTCCACTTGTAGCAAAAAATGACATTGGTAGTACCCAGAAATGTTTAAGCCAAAGAAATGTTCAAATTGAAAGCATATTGATGCATCACTAATGGGAATCCACCACAGCAGGAATAATCACACCACAATGATCTAGATACTTTTGCTTAGCTATGATGGTCAAGTCTAGTTGTTAATACAGATTTTGATTTTTCTGTGTGCATGTGATGGTGTTACAGATGCTGGGCAAGTGTTCTATTACTGAGCTTAACATTTCTTTTCTCTTTTTTTTCTTACTATTTTTATTTTGGGACAAGAACTCTCCAAGAAGTACAAGGTAGATTTGAGTTCATTCTGTAGCCCAAGGAGGCCTTGAATGTGTTATCCTCTTGTGTCAGCCCCCTGCGCACATGGGATTACAGGCATGTATCACCAGGCTCAAAAGTTTTTTAACACTACAGTGGCAAATAACTTTTCTCAAAGTTTCTACATTTCTTAGTTAAAAACAGCAATGACTCATTGAGATGCTACCACTTAATTTATGATAAATTTTATGATAAAAATTTTACAGAAGGAATGTAATTGTATAAAACAGTCTTTCAATTCCATCTGGAATACGAAGCAGCCCTAAATGCTCTGGCATTGCACATGACTTTAACTGCCTGAGATATTAAATGATTTTCACTGTTACTGTCATATGTTACAGATGAGAAACAGTGCTCAGATGGTCAAGGGAGTACAATTTGATACCACAAAGTGAATTTATTTTTAAAACAGGACTTGAACCTGGGTCTGATCACTCTGATCCTGCTACTTTTTCCAGCACATGAGAAATCTCTCAATCAAGACAAAGCTTAGACACAAACTTGCTGTGACTCCTGGCTTTAAAAATGATTTTACTTTAAGATCTGTTACTCTCTATCTTGTGACAAAGATCTAATTGTGGGAAATAGAAAATACAATGGATTTCCCTTGTGTTTTTGCCTTCTTAAAGGAGGACTCCCTTCAATTTTCCCCTGAGAGATAATAATGTCAAGATCGGGGCTTTTGCTATTCCTTTTCTCCTCGGATGCTATCTGAGTTGTAAATTACATCACACCACTTTTGTTCATGTCCATCACACTTCAGCATCTCTGCTATTTGCTGTTTCTTAAATTCCCAAACTCGCAGCAGTGTCCTTTGCGTGACCTTTCCCTCTGTCTAGGAATCTAAATATCCACAAGACTGAATGACTCCCACGTCTCATCCTGTGCATCAATGCTCAAATGTCATTTCTACAGCAACTTTCCTAAACCGTGATGTAAAGAGCCTCTCTCTTCTCTACTAAAATTATACCATTTAGGTTTTCTAGTTCCAGGACAGTGGGGAATAGCTGAGATTATACTGCCCGTTTATGACCACTCCCAAATGTCTTCTGCTTCCTACCTTACTTACTGTTTCATGTCAGTGTAGGACAGTGTGGGGACATGTGACTGTATTACAAACATGTTTAATGGATAGATCATTGGATGAGAACCATTTTAAAACACAGATATAGTATGTCCTACTGTATACTGGCTTGTCTTTTTGTTGGGACAAAATGCCTAACTGAAGCAACCTAAGGAAAAAAGGGTTTATTTTAGTTTACAGTTCCAGTGCATATTCCATCATGGCAGGGGAGGCACAGCACCGGGAGTGTGAGGCAGCTGGTCACAATGCATCCACTGTAAGGATGAAGTGAAGGATGAATGGTCTTGCTTAATTACTTCTCTCTTTTTATGTGGACCAGGACCCTAGCCCCTGGTATGGCATCACCCATATTTAGACTGTGTCTTCCCATCTCTATTAAGCTAATCAAAGTAATTCCTCACAGGCAGGCTCAGAAGCTTATCTACTGGTGATTCTAGGCCCTGTCAAACTGAGAAATATTAACCATCACACTTACCAATATTGGTTTAAAGGTTATATTTTCTTTTATTGCCTCATTTCTGGGGATTTGAATGTGGTAGAATTTGAATAATTATGATGCAAAAATAATCTACTTATTTTTTTCTTTAATGTGATGTACAGTTTTCTATTTTATAATCTCTTGATCTCTCACTGAGCTTCTGAACACATTTTTTCTTGAGCCATTCCTAGTCTACTACTTAGACAATTTCAAGCATGTATCCTAACTACTCATAATTAAGAACTTAGATGATCCATTTCCCGCAGTACAGAGCCCTGAGTCTTTGGCTTTCCTATACAGTGCAGTTCAGGACTTCGTTATATCTTAACAAGGGACATCTAGTATTTACAAAGTTCTTCATATTATTTCTGAGTACTTCAAATGAATGTAACATCTAGATAGTCAATTGAAGTGGGAAGACTGACCTGGTTTCATTTCTGTTTCAATGATAAAATACACTAACCAGAAGCAACTTTGGGAAAAACAGGTTTATTTCATCTTCCAATTCTATGTTATAGTCCATCATCATGGGGAAAGCCAAGGCAGGAATTTCAAAAAGCTAGTGACATCACATCTACAGCCAGGAACAGAAAGAACTGAATGGTCACTTGCTTGCTTGATTTTGGTCAGTTCAGTTTCTCCACTCTCATACAGTTCATGATCTGTGTCTAGCGAATGGTGCCACCCACAGTAGGCTGGGTCTTTCCAACATTAATTTAATTAATATAATTTCCCACAAACATGGCCAACACAGTGTAGACAATCCCTCAATGAGACTCTCCTCCCACGTGATTCTAGGCTGTGTCAGGTTGACAATTAAAGCTGTCCATCAGTGACCCACCCTCAATGTGAGTGGCACTATTCCAGAGGTTGGGGGCCCAGATGGCATAAAAAAAAGACACAGCTAGCTGAACAAGGGCATTCATCACTTTCTGCTTCCTCACTGCTGATGAAATCTGACTAGCAGCCTTAGGCTCCCACTGCCGTGCATTCTCTACCATAATGGACTTCCCCTAGCCAAAATAAACCCTTCCTTAAGTTGCTTTAGTGAATTATTTTGTGGTAGTACATATATATATATA
>NW_008338999.1:3471785-3480570 GCF_000622305.1 Nannospalax galili
TAGCTAGTACAGCATCTTAACCCAAATGCTGACTCAAAAAAGAGAATGTGGGACTAGGCAAACTTTTTTTTTTCTTTCTCAGTTTAAGCAGAATGAGAGGTTCCCTATAGGCTCCAAGAACACCTGGCCCCAGTTGGTGAGACTGTTTATGAAGATTCTCGAGGCACAGTCTTGGAGGAAGCACATCACTAGGAGATGGCTTTGAGAGTTCACAGTCTTGTGCCCTTTCTACTTAACCTCTCTGCTTCCTGGGCATTCCTGAAGACATTGAGGCATCAGCGTTCTGCTCTGGCCATCTCTGCCACCATATCATCCTGGCACAATGGATATTTAGCTCTCTGGATAAAGCCAAATAAATTCTTCAATCTTTAAGTTGCCTTGGTCATGGGGTTTTATCACAGCAACCCAAAGTGACTATTGCACTGAGGCAAGCCTTCACGGCAGCAGTTTGCAAAAAGATCACTATTCCTGACCCTTTTGGATTTAGGTGAAGCAAAGGAGGCTTAAGAGTAAAGGCTATCCAGTGTGCAAACCCTCAGGTCATAGGCACAGCTCAGCAACCCCTCAATTATCTCCAAGCCTTTGAGAGGGAACTGACACTGATTCTAACTACTCCAACAGCTATCAAAATACCTGAAAGCAAATCCTGAATCCATCACTCTAAAGTCCAGCCTTGGAAGACAAAAGAAAAATGAGGAAAAACACAGTAGAGAGATGCTTTTGGAAGCCCTTGTCAAGAAATTCCAACGGACTCTCATATGAACATTTGAAAATTGCCCTGTACTGACTTTTTTCTAGTTCCCCGTCTAGAACTTGTAATGCTAATTACTCTTGCTTTTACTTCTCCTTCACATGTCCTATTTATGATTCAAGAACTTTCTTTTCCCCTTATAGATAAGAGTTATGCAATTTGGGAGTCTTTTAGACCCACTGAAGGGGTACTCCAATTGTCTCACTCTGCGTTCCTGTTCAGCATGGAAGAAGCCAGAGCGGTCTGCGTCCCTATTCCCTATTGGCAATTTGGGTAACCTCTTCACAGGATGGTGTGATAAGCATAGGAGGTAGGAATTGGCTAGGCAGTTAGGGTAAAAAGACCCCAAAGAAAAGTAGCCAGTTTCTTGGCTAAAAGTCAAAATGTCCTTGGGTCCGTTAGCAGCATACTCTGTTCCAAAGGCAAAAGTGTCAAAAGTATTTTGGAGCTTGTATCTAACCTTTTACAGATTTTAGAGTTACCTCTTCAGAGGAAGGGAGAGCTTGAAACCACCTTCACTGAGCCCACCAGCAGTTCAAATAGGTATTTTTCTTCTAGTGGTATGCATTCTTCTAAGCTACTCAAAGAAACTTTATTGTCAGTAAGGAGAATTGTAGTTAAAAATCCTTTTCTTCTGACCTCTGTTCAGTTAACATCTTTGCATACCCTTCTCCTCTTCTGAGTCTTGGTTCAAGCATCTACAGAATTTTTTCAGAGGACTGACTAAGAAGAGGTTGTGAAGGTGAGAGTTCAGGGGTGAGGTATAGACACTTCACTTGGTCTTCCTATCATTGTTGGTTGAATACAGGGTCCCTACTATAAGTTGATGTGGCCCAAAATTTAGGCTTCAGCAAAGATTACACCAGAAGTCCTGACCCAGAAGTCAGGTTTCTGTGGGAGAGGTCACCATTAGTCCCTGCAGTAATTTGAATGTACCCCAAATTCACATTGAAAATTAATTGTCATTGGGATGGTACTAGGAGGTGGAGCCTTTAAGAACTATTTAGGTCTTGAAGGTACTGGGCTACTACTGTCCTGTCTAGAGTGACTTCATTATGACAGGAAGTGGTCAGCAGTCTCTAGCATTCCTTCTACCTCCACCCTCTTCTGCCAAATGATGCCACCTGCCACGTAAAGAGGCAGTCAAAAGACGCTCACCATTTACTACCACCTTAATTTTGAAATTCCCAGCCTTCTGAACTGTTCTAAACAAGTTACCTTCTCTGTGGAATGCAGTTACAGCCCACAAAATGGATGAAGATGGCCTGTCAAGAAGTGTGTTTATTAACAGCTCTGGTTGTCCCCAAAGCCCAGGTGTTTGTGTCTAATAACAATATTTAGGTTTATTTTTGTTTTCCCCTCATATTCTAAGCAATTTAGAAGGATTACACATCTATTACAGAGGATAATCCTTTAATTTGGGGTCTATCATACGAAGTAATAAGTCTCATCATGATATCTCCACACCTGTGTCTCACTATACTTTGGTCTTACTTGCCTCTCCCCTCCACCCCTCACCCTACCCTCTGCCCCCGCCTGCAGCTGGTTCTCTGCCCCTACATTCTTACTACATTTATTTCATTAACCAAAGATAATCCTGAAGAAATTTTAATGACATAACTAAGTCCTATGATACAATTTTGTTTGTTTTTGTTTGTTTTGAGACAGAGCCGAGTTATATAGTCTTACTTGGCCTAGTCCTTACTATGTATCCCAGGCTCACTTTGAACTCACAGCAATCCTCCTGTTTCTGTCTTCTTGATGCTGGAATTACAGGCATGTACCAACATTCCCAACTTACTTATAAGACTGCATAAGATTATGATATAATTTTATGTGAAAACAAATGGCAATATAATCAAACACATTGTGTTTCTAATGATAGGAAAATACATATTGGCAGATGGGTGTCTTGTATATGCATATGTGAGTGTGCACAATTCAATATGATTACATCCAAGTGATAAGATTATTGGTTTTTAAAGTTATTTAAATGTATTTCTCTATTTTTCAGATGAAAATCATCAACAGAAACTTCTCTGGCAATAATACCGATGGGTCAGGCCCATTGACTTTGAGATTTCCACAAGGTAGAATGCTGTGACTTAAGAGCAGATGTCATATTACTGATTGCCTTGCTGCTGTCTAGGTCTCTGGCATCTTCCAAGCCTCACAAGGCAGAAATACATGGATACAGTTTCTGTCACCTGAGCATACTATACCTAGGCATAGGGAAGAAGAGAGCTTGTTGCCCCTAGACACTATTTCACAACAGATGCCTGTTCACCACCAGTGCTGTGGATGAACACTTACTTATTTACACTATTACTCTGCTTGGACTGTCTTATGATATCTTACAGGCTGGCTAGGTTAAACTATATAAATTTATGTCTCAAAGTATGGAGATCAGGAAGTTTAGATCAATTGAACAATTAGTCTCTCCGATGTGTTTAACTGAAGGATCTGCCCCTGGATATTTGTACTAATGCACATGAAACCAAAAGTCAGAACATCCTGTTAATAGGAAACTGTTCTGAATCAAGCAGTAAAAGGGAATTGAAAGCATTAATTCCAAATGGACTGTGCCATACATATTCAGCTAAACATGAGTCCAACATTTCACTATCCCTTCTTCTCACGGTCTGGTAGCCTGCTTTATATTTGGGTGTGCACTCTAAAAGTAATGTGAGTAGAAGGTGGTACTTTGGCAAACTCTAGTGTGCTGAGAATCAAGGGGCAACAGAACGCTAATATGTACAATCATGAATTGGAGTGAATGGTATTACTAGGCTGACCTTTATGTTGGAAAACTGGCCGCTGTCTGGGTAGAATTGTTGTCAACAATACCCAAAATAACCAAGAGCTGGTTAGTGAGTACCCCAGGCTGCTATTTCTGGAAGCCAGGTCAAGGTGCCAGCTGACCAGGTACCTGGTGATGCTCACTTGCTCACACACAGGGCAGAGGGGTGAAGCGTCCATGTAGCTTCTAAGATCACTAGATCTAGAATTGGAGTGCCACCCTCATGATCTCATCTAACCATTATTACCTTCCCACCAGCTGTTATATCCAAATATAGTTAAATTAGACATTATAGGGCTTCAGTGCATGAATCTGGAGGTGGGGGCACTCAATTCAGTCTATAGGACTTGATATCTTTTCAAGTGAATTATTCCATAAATACATTCATGATAAGGTTTAAGTGTTCAAGTCCTTCTGTATTAGTTTGCTACATTACTGCTGTGACAAAACCCTGACCAAAGCCATCTTGGGGAGGAAAGGGTTTATTTGTCTTACACTTCCTACACTTCCTTGTAACTGTTCATCACTGAGGGAAGTCAAGGCAGGAAGTCAGGGCAGAAACTTGGAGGCAGGAACCGAAGCACAGACCACGGAGGAACACCGGTTACTCGCTAGCTGCTCTGGCCCTTGATCAGCCTGCTACTCAGAGGTAAGATGGCCCACAGTGGACTGGGCCCTCCCACATCAATTAGCAATTTAAATAATGTCTTATAAACTTGGCCACAGGCGAATCAGGTGGAGGCAATGTCTTCCCAGCTGTGTCAAGGTGACAACTGAATCTGTCCAGCGCACCTTCTCTGAAGAGAGAATCACCGGACACTCAAGATATTACAAAGTTTCTCTATAATGTAGCACTTTCTCAACAAACTTATTTTGAAAGATAAACTACCAAATACAACATTTTGTATAATTTAGTAGTCATCTGATAAAATTATCTTTAATAAGAAGGAAAGTAAATAATGTTAAAACTGATTTAAATATAGTTTTTGAATAGGTGCTAGTGACTTCAAATTGCAAAGGTTAGATATCAGAATAAAAATTGGGAATGGTGTGGGTGAATTCTTGTAGGATAAGGGAAATATACAAATATTACATTAGTATTTTTAACTTTCTATAGAATTTTCAATAACATAATCATATAAGTTTAAGAAGTATTTTCTCTCAAATAATTGATGGAACTAAAAATAACTTGAAAATTATATTAGATACTTTAAAAAGTAACTACATTAGTGAAAAATCATTGTTACTTATATTGTATGTAAGCATGTGAATAGAATTTTTCAGAACTGAATATAGGAAAAGTTTTTTTTCTAATTAATACCTATTATTTTACACACAATGCAATTTTATGCATGCATAAGAAATGCTATCACATATTATTAATAGGTATTTGAATATTGTATTCACATTCATAAAATGTATTCATTCAAATTGAGTGAAAAATTTTGGCTTTTTTTCAGTCTTCCGTCTGGAAAAGAAAGGTTTGCCTTACATCAGAGGCACCATGTACACTCTCATCTGACATGTAGTCCACAAGAACTGAAGTACAGATTTTACATACAATAGTGCATAAATATCAACTGTGGAAATTATACTGAGACATTGAAAGCAGTGTCTCAATTGATACTGCTTTCCAGTATCCAATTGATAGTTTTCTCATCCAATTGATAGTTTTCTTCATAACATTTAGGACAACTGTAATGATCAATTCTTATGTTTAAAAGTTATTTGCTTGCTAGATTATGAACAACATGAAAGCATCATTTCAGCAGAGTGCCAGGTATATTGCAGAGATTCATTTCTGTTTCTTGGGACAGGGTCTCAAGTAGTCCAGTCTTGCCTCAGATTTACTATATAGCTGACGATGGTCCTGAATTCCTGTTCCTCCTGCCTCTTTTCCCAAGTTCCATTATAGGCTTGTGTCACCATGCCTGGCTGAGACTCATATTATTTCTTGAAAGAAGAAAGGAGGGAAGAAAAGGGGGCAGGAAAGCAGCAGAATCACAAAGGGATCTCCAGTTAGGATTCTAGATTTGTATACAATGGAAGATGTTTTGTTCTTCCCAAAGGAAGGCTTGAAGCCACTATGGGGTTGAAAAGCATCATGGTCCTCCAGCAGAATCTCCAGTCTGTGCTCCTTATTCCTGAGTCCTTTCCCTTCCCCAACTCTGCCATCTTGCAGATATAACCAAGTGCTGGCATTCTTCATTGTTGAGTTCTCTAATACAATCACAGGTCTCTAAAAATGGCTAGTTCAAACATGTTTACATTACCTTTGCCTGCTCATTAGCTACACTGTTCACACCACTGCTCAACAACATGGAGCAGGTGAATTCTGCTTTGAGAAAGGGTTTGGTATATAATCAATTGCTACTGGAGTTTGTCTGCTAAAAGGGGAAGTGAAAGCAGGAGATGAAGGCAAACTTCCTTTCTTAAGCTCTTTAAGAGACGAGTTCATTTGTTCTGAACATTTTAAAGGGAAGTCAGTTCTCTCCCAAACTCTTAGGCATTTCAAGTAATTTTGGTCAGGAAGATTTATCCTCACTCAGTATCCATTGCTGTGTTCACTTCCCAGCATTTATGTAGCATCTACTACTAAAACTCAGGACTTCTGCTAATGAATGATTTAGAAATGGACTGAGAGGTTGTTTCAGTGTTGACATCACTTTGAAACAAGAGAGAGATGCAAACAATTAATAACCATACAAAATAATGAGTCTTTTATAAAAGCACAGTGAAATACTTGAAAGCCATCAAAAGTAACAGCTAACAGTCTCAGAACTCATAGAGAAGAATCATCTGTACACTGAAGGAAACTGGGATTCACCAAACAAGAGACAAGTTCTGTGTATGGGAAGTCTGGAGCCTCTGAGTAGCAGAAGATGGTCTCCTCTCTTTCCTGGAGCATAGCTAAACCTGGGAGAGGAAGGTCTATTAAGGCTAGGAGGGGCTGCACAAAGGGCTAGCAGTTAAGAGCACGTACTGCTCTTGCAGAGGACCTGAATTTGGTTCCCAGCATTTATGTGGGGTGGCTTACCACCTGTAAATCCAGTTCCAAGGAGATTCGATGCCTCTGGTCTCTGTGGGTATCTTCTGCTCTCTCTCTCTCTTGCTCTCTCCCTCTCTCTCTCTCTCCCCCATTAAATAATAATAAAAATTTTAAAATAAAGATTAAAAAAGTTCTTAGAAATGGGCCTGTGAGATTGAACAGCTGGGAAAAGTCATTGCTGCAGAAGTCTGATGACCTAAGTACGATGCCTGGTAGCCCAGGATGGAAGTAGAAAACCAACTCCTGAATGTTGACTTCAGACTTCCACATGTGATATATGTGCCTCTCTCTCTGTCTCTGTCTCTGTCTCCCTCCCTCCCACACACAATAAGAATAATAATAATTAATATAAATAAAATTAACTTTTAAAAAGGACAGTTCTTAGCAATGAGCATATTGATTAAAAGCTTAGAAACAAGCTGGGTGTGGTGGCACATGCCTTTAATCCCAGCACTTGGGAAGCAGAGGCAGGTGGATCTCTGTGAGTTCCAGGCCAGCCTGGTCTACATAGCAAGTTCCAGGTCAGCTAGGGCTACAGAGAGACTCTGTCTCAAAAAGACAAAAAAAACAAAAAAACAACAAAAAAAAAACAAACAAAAAGCTTAGAAAGAAAGGAAAATTAAGTATAGTGTACTGAGATGTAAGGAATGGAAGAGAGATGAACGAATTGAGATGGGACAGGAGTCTACCTCAGTACTTTCAGTCAGACATATTCCTGTGAGACTGGAAGAAAAGGACAATCTCAGAAAAACATGACTTAAGTTAGAGACCAACCAGAGGTGTAAATACTTATCATAGCCTTTCCTTGTCATCTTAGAAGGGGCAATATGCATTGGGGGTAAATAATAAAATATCATATCAAGAAATCTGAATATTTTCAAGACACCAGAATATTTTCCACACTTTGCTAGATACTCTTTCTTGGTAGCCCTTCAAAAGCATCAGTTCTATTAACGCAGATTTTAAAATACAGAGAATAAATTTCTAGGACATAAATGAATGAATTTGGACAATACTTACCTCCCATCCCCTAATGGGTTATTCACATTCTCCCAAATGGAGAACAATTGAAATATAACATGCAATTTGAAGGACTTCCAGGGTCTGAATAATGGATCTTCACCATACACCCTTATGATAGGATATTTGCTGTGTTCTTTTCCATAAAGTGTATTTATATCAATAATCTCAGCTCCATTTACCCCATATCACAGGGATCCTTTTGAAGAGCAAGCTGATACTCTGACTTAATTGTGAGCCTCTTTTCCAAAGATTTTTCTTTTTTTATTTTCCTGCAATTGGAACTTAGGGCAACAGACTGGGTCAGAGGTAAGTAAGCACATCCTTCTCTTTTAAAACCCCAGGTTTTGAACGCCTGCAAAGGTCTCAATTCAACTTGACTCTTAGCAATATGAGTTACTCTTTATATTATATAACAAGTAATTACTGAAAAAACTAATTTGCAGATTGATCTATTTTAATGCCATTACACAAAATTTCAGAATGAATTTAAGTTATAGTTTCTAAACTCTCCAACAAGAGATGACTTTTAGAAGTGTGACTTTCTAACTTTCTCAGGCCTACAAGAAAGCCAAATATAAAACTTAGGTTTTCTGACTCTGAAAACTTTAGGGAAAAAAAAAAGGATGCTTACAATCAAGAGTTGTATAAATGATGTTAAGGAACAGCACAGACATTCATCTCTATTCTAAACTACTCCCTCTCACAAGACATCACTTTGTAATATAGTACAATTACTTCCATACAACACTGCAAAATAGCAGTTAAGTCTTTAAAGTGCAAATCTTAGCTTTTGTGTGTTTGCCTGACAAGGGCTTTAAAAAGGTGTGGAAAAAGGGCTGAAGAAGTTGGTAAGCTATTTATGCATTAGAAGGCTTTTGCATTTATCTAGGAATATAGATATTGTCAATATATGAGTAAATCACTGCACCAGCTTTCCTGAAGGACTTGTATGTTTATTACAGAAGTGAGACATTCATATGGCTTTCTCAAGCCCATTCTCTTTCTTGCATGAATTTACACACATTAAAATGCAAGCTCTTGCTTGTTTGAAGTGTCATTTGCCTTACTTAAAATCTTGCAACACCCAAATTTCATGGTATCTGTAGAATTCAGAAACAAAATTATTTAGTGATAGTTTTAGAGGGATAAGCTGGTGTTACAT
>NW_008338999.1:3480649-3503623 GCF_000622305.1 Nannospalax galili
GAGAGGGAGAGATTGGTTCACAGCCAACTTTTCAATTTTCCCGTTGAGTATTAGGGGTTAGACATTTTAGGGTTAGAAGAAACATTTACTATTGAAGGAAATACAGGACTAAATTTTATAATTCATTCACAGCCTGAAAATTACTTTTGATGCCTACTGTGCTCATAGGAGACTTTTACAGACCAGAGAGTTATGGCAATCTTGATTCTAGAAACTTGTAGTTTAAAGTAAAAATATGAAAATTTTACATTAGCCTGATGTACACATCTAAGCATGAGGCATTTGGAACAAAGCGAACCAAAGAACATAGAGTCAGTAAGAGTGATAACTAAGATGGTGGTAGTGTCCACTGAGACTTTCCTGTGTGCTGATGCAGTAAAAGTCACATCGGGAGGTTAAAGAGGGACTGGTGCTGACGACCGCTAAACTCTAGTATGTGGAACTAAGCACCAGTTGCAGACTGGGCAACTCCCTGCTGTCCCAATGTTGTCTGTCTAAGGAAGACAGGCAGCACATTGGAAACATCTCACGATGGAAATCCACTAGACAGATGCATGAGATGAGGAGGGCACATGCACTTGGGAAGGTGTTCCCAAAGTGGTGTGAACACTAAGGAAAACACTGGACTGAATCCTGAAGAATACATAGAAGGGTGGCACCAAAGGCAGGGATGCCTCATCATCCGTAGGAGCAGCATATTTGTAGATTTAAAGTATGAGAGCGCTTGTAGGAGAATGGGTAAATCAATGTGGTAGATCACAGCTTATGGTCCTGCAGGGAACAACAAAAGCCAGGATAAAGTCATCCAGGCTACTGAGAGCATGGTGATTTGTCCTGGAATTCTATTCTTTCTTCAACTTCTGGTTCAATGGCTGCTTTTCCCATCAAGCCTTTCCTTACTCAAAGAGTGAGAAATGATCTTTCCCCCAACAGGAGCTCCTTATGAACCAGCTTTCCTTCCTTCCTTCCTTCCTTCCTTCCTTCCTTCCTTCCTTCCTTCCTTCCTTCCTTCATCTTTCCACCATCCTCCCTTCCCTCCTTCCTTGGTTAAAAATTCTATTTTTATGTGTGTGTGTGTGTGTGTGTGTGTGTGTGTGTGTGTGTGTGTTGCCTCCAGAGGCCAGAAGAAGGAGTCTGAACCTGGAGGTAGAGTTACAGGCAGTTGTGAGCCACTCAACATGGATGCTGGGAAACAAACTCTGAACTTCTGCAAGAACATCAAGTGCTCTTTACCACTGAGTCATCTCTTCCGTCTCTCCATATACAACTTTCTGTTTGTTGGGTTTTTTTTGTTTGTTTGTTTTGCTTTTTATTGTTTGCATTTTCCACATTTTCTATGGCTATGGGTTATGGAATAATGGGTAGGAAATTAAGGGGTTAAACATTTTTGTTCTATCACATGTTCCCACCCATGATGTTCTGGCTTACCTTTCCCCAGAAACAATGGTATCACGTGACCAGGGACAGGCAGCACTAAAACCATCAGCCAAATAAATTCTTCCTCTTTTTAAGTTGGTAACTAGCGTTCTTTATTATAGTGACAGAAAGCCGAATAATATATGTGGATAGTAGTTTGCCAAATATTTGTAAGCCTAAAACCTTGAAGAAGTATTCCTGATGATCACCACTTCTTTAAAGGGGTCTTTCCTCAGTCCCCTCCCTGAGTATCTGCTAACCTCATGTCAGCATAGAGATGTGTGAAAAGCCATCACATTGAACTTGCCCTCTCATGCCTTCTTCTAACCTTCCTTCTCTTAGCTTTCCTCCACAAATCTTCCAGCTTTTGTTCCATTTCTTCAGACACATTCACTTTCTGTAGCCCAGAAGGGCTTAAAACTCATTATGTAGCCAAGGCTAACCTCACACCCAGTTTTCCTCCTGTCTTAGCCTCCTGAGTGATGGGATTACAGGTATGAGCCATTGTGCCTGACTTTTCCTGATCTTCTTCATCAGGAAACATTGAAATTGTTCTTGGACTTCTTCTTCTGCATCATTCATACAGGTGCTTGTCCCGAAGTGATGGAGGCCACCTGAAACTTTCCTTCCTCTCACATTATGCTCAACCCTCTAGTGTCTCTACTGCCTTCCACTGGACCAAGTCACCACTTTGTTGTGCTTGGGTTTTCCTGCCTTAGTCTTCAAATTGGTTTTCTTACCTCCATTATTGACACCTATAGTCTGTCTACTGTACAACAAACATTGTGAGGTTTTATTACAAATAGAATTCAAAACAGATCATTATTTCAAAGTTTAGATCACAACCCAAAATGCATACTGGGACTGCATAGTGTCCGGTTGCCTCTTCATCTTACTGTCAATCATTTTGCTTCCCGTTCACCCTGCTTCCCCTTGCACATGCTCAGTGCTGGTCCTGAACATGTGTCCACTGCTAGCCCTTTCCTTTGATGGTGCTGGTTTATGTAATTATCACCTCATTTGCTTTGTGTGACTAACTCTGACTAATGTGACATTCCAGAGTTTGCCATCAGTGATTTCATGACTCTGTCTGTTAAAAAATACCAAAAAGGAGAAAAAAATATTCTTTGATTGCAGCTTAACATTTTCCTTATCTAGAAAAGCTGTGTCTTCTCGGTAATACTTGATGATTTGCATGCTCATGTGCTTCCTCGCAATTTCAAGGTAGCAGGAAAGTCGAAAGGAGCATGTCAGTCATGACAATTTTCCAATGTTCCAATTTTGGCAAGTTACATTTCCTCGATAGTTGCCATCATATACTACAGTTCGGTACAAGAGGGTGAGTAGACAGAGGGAAAAAAATGTCCAGCTGTTGCTGCAGCAGTGAAATACCTTTTATTGACCCTTTGGAAAGTTCCAAGCTGTTTAGAGAAAATGAGGGCAACAAAATGGAGCTAATTTGATATGTAAAATAGAAAAAAGCAACATTTGAGACTAAAGCAAAGTTATTTATTATGCAAGATTGATGTGAAGGGCTAGAGAAATCAAAAACCCTGAATTTATATAATATAGGGGTCTTGCTTACATTAGAAAAGTTACAATAAATTTATCAATTTTACTTGTGTTTAGATGTCTACATATACTAAAACTCATACACAGGTGTGGACATATAAATGGCACTCTTGCCAGACAATAGTATTTCACAAATAATTCTTTGCCTCCATCTCTTTGTGGACATTAAGCTTTAACCTATAAATGGCAAGAATTTATTTTAAAATACATATGACATGATGGATCTCTAAGATATTAAACTTCATATACTAAAATTTTTCAAAGGACTGCTTTTTAAATTTTCTTAATTTTAAATATTTTATTATAGCTTTAGGAAAATAAACATTTATGAAGCCAAAAAAATATGGAAGTTATTGCCTATGGGTGAAAACTTGTAGAAGATGTAAAGAAGATATATAAAGAAGATGTAATTAAGACCATCTACCATGTGGAACCCCAGGGCAGCATCCAAAGATTGGGCAGTGAAGCAGGCTGTGGAACACAGGGGTGCACAATGGGCTAAAGATGGGAACACTGGTGATGATGGTGTGTGGAGTGAACAGAATCCCCATATAGTCTACTCCTGTGTGGCCAAGTATTTAGTGGTTCATGGGGACCAGAGAGTGGTTGCTATAACAAACGTGAAGGGTTGAAGATATGAGCCAGACATCAGAATGAGTGGGCTGCTGAAATGACTCAACGGGTAAAGACTCTTGCTGCCAAACCTGCCAACCTGAGTATTTTCCCTGGAACCCACCCGGTAGACAGAGAGAACAGAAAGTTGTTCTCTTTCTCTGAAAGTTGTCCTCTTGATGTCATGTGTGTAATACACACACACACACACACACACACACACACACACACACACATTAAGTAAATAAATGAATGCAAATTTTTTTTTCAAAAACTAAGTGGAAGGTTATGTTCTTCATCAATGGTCAACAACAACAACAACAACAACAAAAAAAAAAAAAAAAAAGGTAAATAATGGGAATGGAACCAAAATCTGCATCTTAAACTACCACTCATTTCCCTTCTATTTACTATTGGAAAGTATATGTGCCCATGAGAATGATGAATTCTTCTGAGAAACTGAATATCCCCTGAGAAAAGACCTCAAGAATCATTTGTGAGTTCTTGTGAAGGTATTTGCTTGTCATTCATTCTTTGCAAGGACCTCCCTTGATCATGAACTTCACTCAAACCATCAGAAGTTCTAATAAATCTTTTAATGTCTCACACTTAATATTGAATTGAATTCTAAGACCCTCAGATAGTGCAAGATTTTGTCTGCACAAAATGAAGAAACCAAAACAAATCATCGAAATAAATGATTTATAAACCACAGGAAATACAGATTATAGAAGAACTGGAAAAAAAAGAAAAAGAAAACAAGTAGCTACTATTCGGGAGGGTAAGAGAAGGCTCCACATCTAAAGGATAAGGATGCAATCCAAAAGAAAACAAAGTAACAAGAAAATTAAAATATAATAGGAAATAAAAAAATGTTAGTAGTGTATGTCAGTCTCTTTCTAGAGAAAATAACAAATGCAAATGGGAGAAACAAGGTAACCAGTAGAACACTAAAATAAAGAATGGGAAAAAAATGATAAGGAACAAAATAAGACAGAGATTCAAAAGTAAAATTTCCAACCAGACATGATGCTACATGCCTATAATCCCAGGCCTGAAGAGGCAAAGGCAGGGGGATCACCACATGTTTGAAAGCAGCCTGGTCTAACATAATGAGTTCAGGCCAGCCAGTGCTACATAGTGAGACATTGTCTCCAAAACAATAACAAACGTGAACATTCCAGGGGCTGGAGAGATGGTTCAGTGATTAAGAACACCTCATTCTGGTGCCCGTGAGCATTGCATGACATGAGTGCACTTATATCTGTGCAGACAAAACACTCATACACATAAAGTACAAATAAATAAAATTAATTAAAAAAGTGAATTTCCGTATAGGAAAAAATGAGGACTCAATAATAAATTAAAAGAAAAATACTTACTGTGAGGTAAAGAATAAATCCCACAAAAAGGATTCAAAGGGGAGGGGACAAATTACACACATGCATACACACACACACACACACACACACACACACACACACACACACACATTCTCACAGAAAAGATTAAGATATAGTTGACCTCAGGAATGTAATATCGAGTAGAACGCGGACTAATGGCTTCATATCATTAGACTCACACACACACTCACACACCCTCACACACACCCACACACTCACACACACACACACACACACACACACACACACACATTCTCACAGAAAAGATTAAAAGATAGTTGAACTCAGGATTGTAATATCCAGTAGAACGTGGACTACTGGCTTCAAATATTTAGTCAGATATGGTCTTCAAAGTCGAATTTCATATGCAAATAAATAATTGACTATGAAGATAAAATGAATAAACTTGCAAACAGTTTGACAGAGTATTTGACTTAAAATTACTCAGAATGCTTGAAATATCTCTGGGAGATCTCAAACTGAAATCCAGAAAAATAAACATACTAAGGATAAGGAATATATAAGAAACAGAAATACAGAGTTCAATTTTAAAAGTCAAATAAGGACATCCTAAGTGCCATTTATTAGGCATATGGGGAGTAATTTCTCCCAAATATAACCCAGCTACCACAAGTTAATGTAGAAATTCCCCACCTCCAGCTATTTTGAATTACATGTTATCTTGAAAAAACATTTCCCCTTTGATACTCAAAGAACAGCCCACTGTGGCTTCATGTTCCATGTCTCTGCAAGCTAAGTTTTAGAGAATTTTTATGTGTACTTATTGACCATTTTCCATCTATTGGTCTAAGGACTTTAACAGCTCTCTTGTTGAAGCCAACACAGCATCAAGTTCCTTTTATTGCCTTATACCTTGATTGTAGGCTATAAGCCTACAGTGAGAGACGTCATGTGGCCGTCTACCATTGCTGAAGAGGAGGTACTGTGAGGTTTTTTGCTGAGGATATAGCTGTTTTATTGCTTAGAATTCTCTTACAAGGAGTTATATGTCATGACTCTGAGGAACTGTATTTTTGTTATCTTATGGATACTATGTTCACCATTGAATTTGCTTATGGTTTTAGATGTATAGAAGTTTCCAAAGAATATGCAGTCAAACATATTCAGTGTGTTCACTGATATTTTTGCATTCTTTTGTCTTTAGCAAGCTCTTCTTCATTTTCCCCCCAAAATACTTTTGCCTTTGTTTTTAAAACAGTTAATGTATTTGATATTTAAGCTTACAATCTTAAAGTTATTTATAATGTCTAGTATATTAATGATATTCTAAATTTTTCAAAGTACCTAAATTGTTCATTATTTACTTAATAGAATGTCTTATTGATTTGAGAAAATTCTTTTAGATGTCATATTTATTGGAATAGAGAATCTATTTCAGAATTCTCTATTTGCTGGCTACTCTGTTCGTTCTTGTACCAGTAAACATGGTTCTAATCATAATTCTGAATTTTGTTTCAATAATGTACTGTGTAGGTAATTTTTTGTCTCCATTCTAGTTGAAAAAATTGTTCTGTAATTTATTAGTGTTTGATTTTTCTCCTAAGTTTTAAATTAATTTTGTGTTTGGAAAAATTTATTATAATTTCTCATTGTATAGAATGTCCAACAATTGAAAATATAAGTCATATTTACTAGAATGGGCCTTTTTACAATAAAAGTATGCTCTGTTATTTATTCAACTCTGCTTCTCTGTGTTACAATAATAATGCTTTCTTTCTGTACCATACATCGTTAGTTAAGCATAGTTTTTTCTCTAATGGGAATGCTAGTGTGCAGGAAAGCAGGGGTACAGAGAATATAAGCTTTTGAATCAATCAGACTGGGCAGCAAATAACAATGAAACCTCAAGTGTCGTTTTTCTCACTATGGAATGCCTGAGAAAGTTGCTTAATGACTGTCTGGCTCACAGGAACTCCTTAATGAATGGTCACTGCTGGACCACCTTAACATCTCACTGTTCTAAAATTTTATTAATTCTGAGATTCAAAGTAGCATTTTACCTTTCCTGAATATATGAGAAAATAATTTCTAACAATTATGACATTTTCTAATATATATATGTCTTCTTGTATATATATATATGTTAGACATAACCACAACAGTATGAAATACCCATTCTCATGGTATGTATCTTTGTCTTAACATTTATCTTATGGGAATATTTTCTAAAGGAAACTATTATGTAGAACTTCTATTTCTTATGCTAATATCCTCAGTTATAATTAACATTTATCATAAACCACTTTAGATATTTCACATTCTTTGAAAAACTTGTAAAGAAAAATTTCAATGCCCTTCAGATCATTTTGAGAAAATTAAGTTTTTCAAAATTTAAAATAAGTATAATTTCATTATATTATGTTAATAATTATTATAAAGTTCAACCATCCTTGCCTATCCTGGAATATTCTTTTATCGGCAAGATACTTAGCTCGTCAAGTATATTATTGAATTTAATTTCCCAGCATTTAATATACATTGAATTCACTAATGAAATTGATCTAAATAGTCTATTTGGTACTTTAAAAAATCAAATTTTAGTATATTGGCTTCATAATGATTTTTCCAGTATAGCAATATTCTGAAACTGTTTATCCAGAGTAAGCAAAGGGAAAAAATATGCAAATATTATACTGCTTATCCATGATTTTCATAAATACTATTATCCAATTATACAACAAAGCCACCATCCTTATGCCTGTTCCCTTGTTTGGAATACTATTATCCAATTATACAACAAAGCCACCATCCTCATCCCTGTTCCCTTGTTTGGAATACTCATTCATCCATCACTGTTTACTGAGCACCTGGTCTGAATCAGTCACAGTTCTAGCACTAGCCAACATATCGGGACATAACTGGAGATTATAAACAGACAATTATGGAGTAGAGATGTGCTCTTTTCATCTCATCGCTTCCACTAGGACTGAACCTTAAATTCTTTAAAACCTTGTTGTGACCTTTTTTTTTTTTTTAATATCTAAGTGAACAGTGACATTTTAAAAGGATAAAAGCAAAGCACAGTAGCACACACCTGTGATCCCAACACTCAGAAGCCTCAGCAGGAGGGTCACTGCAAGTTTGAGGTTAGACTGGGCTACACAGCAAGTTACACGTTAGCTTTGCTACACAGTTAGACTGCTTTAAAAAATAAACAACAAAGAGGGGCTGGAGAGGTGGCTCAGTGGTTAAGAGCACTGACTGTTCTTGCAGAGGACCCTGGTTTGATTCCCAGCACCCATATGGCAGCTAACAACCATCCATAACTCCAGTTCCAAGAGAATCCAACGCCCTCATCTGAACTTCATGGGCACTGCACAACATGGGTGCACTCACATACATTCAGGCAACACACCCATGCACATTAAATAAAGAAAAAAAAATAGAATACTAAAAAATAAACAACCAAATGTCAATATCCTATTTTGGATGAAAAGTTTCAAATCTCTGAATCCCTATTTCTTATACTCCTCATTAATTGTTCTTTGTTAAAATTATCTGAGGATATAATTTTATCAATATTTATGACTTGTCTTTCAGGACTATTTTTGGCAAGAGCATTTAGTTTTAAAATCTAATTTTCAATAACTCCTTAGGTCTTCATGTATAATCATTTTTAAGAGATTAACATTTGTGCAATGGCCTTCTAATTTTTGAACTGATTAATTTAATTCAGTCATTCTCATACTTCAGACTGAGAATCACCTGGAGGGCTTGTTAAACGGACTGCTGGGTCCCACAGCCCAGAGTTTCTGATTCAGCTTTTCTGGAGTTGGCCCTGAAATTCTGTGCTTCTAATAAGTTCCCAGGTGATGTCTGCTGGTGGTCCAGAAACCATAATTTGAAAATTATTGTAGCCATTCATCACTTGGTTGTTTAGTAAAGAGAGATGATAAATAGATACTAGATAGGTACATAGTAGATAGATATATAGATCTATATCTTTAGTCACAATTTCAAAGAAGAGTATGCTATATTTTCTGAGCCACTTTATACATGAACATTTTCCTCCCATCACAAAAATAAAGTTATGGATGTGAATTATCCTCTCACCTAGAACATGTACCATTCCTTTTCCTTCTGTTATTTCATTTTCTGAAAGTGTGCAGTGGTTGAACTGGAGAGGTGGCTCAGTGGTTAAGAGCACTGACTGACTGCTCTTGTGGAAGTCCCATGTTTGGTTTCCAGCACCCACAGGGCAGCTAACAAAAGTCTGTAACTCCAGTTCAAAGGGAACCAATGCCCTCTTCTGGTCTCTATGGGCATTGTGTATGCCTGTTCATTTACAGACATTCAGGCAAAAGACTCATGCACATAAATAAATTTTTTTTAAAAAGGAACTATGCAGTGGATAATCTAATTGTATGTTCTTTCTTCTAATGAAAAATACTTTCTAAAATGTTCCTAGGTTGGATTCTCTTTGTGTGTCTATTTCTGCATAGTCAGTGAATTTTTTCTAGCTCCATACATATTAGGGTTCTATTATCGGTATCATTCATAGAACCTCAACATTTAAATGTGTGTCTTTATTTCTACTGGGACAGCAGATGCTGGTACAGGAGATGCTATTTCAGGGGAGTGCTCCATAGATGATAGTTCGGTAGATGACAGTACAGAGCATGAAGAGTGCTCAGTAGATGCTGGCACACTGAATGTTAGTACAGTAGATTCTAGTGACAGGAGTGATCAGTCGATGCAGGTATAGTAGATGGTATTACAGTACATTCTATAGCAGAATATGCTAGTACAGTAGATGCTGGTGCAGGGGAGTGTCTCATAGACGCTAGTACAGTAGATGCTGGTGCAGGGGAGTGTCTCATAGACGCTAGTACAGTAGATGCTGGTGCAGGGGAGTGTCTCATAGACGCTAGTACAGTAGATGCTGGTGCAGGGGAGTGTCTCATAGACGCTAGTACAGTAGATGCTGGTGCAGGGGAGTGTCTCATAGATGGTGCAGAGGAGTGTCTCATAGATGCTAGTACAGTAGATGCTGGTGCAGGGGAGTGTCTCATAGATGCTAGTACAGTAGATGCTGGTGCAGGGGAGTGCTCCATAGATAATAGTTTGTCAGGCACCAGTGCCTGGCGAGAGCTCAGTACATGCTGGTGCATGGGCATGCTCAGTAGATGCTGGATATTCTTATTTTTAATTACTTTGTTGTCTTACTTTCTCACTCATGAGTTCATGATTGGCTATTTGTCAATCACCTTTTTGGAGCTGATTTTGACTTCTCTGTCTTCTTTCTCAATTATTTTTTTGCAGAGATTCCTAAGTCTGTCCTTTACAGAACATGCCATTTCTCACCATCTCAATTTTTCTTCCACCCCACAGAAATGCATACTTTGTACTAACTACCATATTTGCTCCCATGTTATGACTGTATTTATCATGTACTTCCCTGTTTATTCTGTATCCTGTCATCTCGGCTGACTGTCAATAGTCTCTCCTTGCTTTCTAGCTTCTTTCTTGGGCAAACCCCCTCCTCAGGATTAGAGATGGACACGACATTGACACTCTCAGCTCAAAGTCAGTTTGGCAGCATTTGGATGGATTTCCACAGGGGACAGACACTAAGAGATTAAACATGAAGAGTCTTATCTGCTGCCAACCTTGTCTTAATCTCACACTAGAGATAGGATGCCTGTAAATTACATAATTCCTAAGCAACAGACCCTAAAACAAATCTTAAGAGTTTGACCTTGAAGATCTTGGCTCCTGAAGATTTTGCCTTAAACATCAGCACAGTATATATAGACAACACTTTGCTCACAAAAACAAATGTAGGGTCTTTCACTGTCAGGGCTATCCTATGCAATTGAAACCACAGCAATCCTGCTTGCCTTCAATTAAGTACAGAAGTACTGAATGCTTACAGTTCTCTTTTCTTAGAGTGGGAAACCCTCCTTTAAAAAATCTGGAACAGAGAGCACCCACATTATAAAGGCTCTTTTAAGCACTTCTACACACATTCTCAGACATACTGTGTCATGACATAGGGAAACTGAAAGGGTTTTTCAGTGATATACTCCACCTTCAAAATTTTAATATACATAAGTAAAACTCACTAAAAAGAATATCTGTGAAAACTTCAAGACAATTTTGGCAACTATCTGAAAGTGAAGTCAACATTTTAATGCTCTTTTGAATGCCTGTCAGCCTCCCTGACTTCATGGGTTTTATGAGACTCTCAAGGAGTCTTCACAAACATTTACATTTAAAAATGTAAATTCCAAGGCTGGAGAGATGATGCAGCGGTTAAGAGCACTGACTGCTCTTGCAGAGGACCCGGGTTCAATTCCCAACACCCACATGATAGCTGTGAACCATCCTTACCTCCAGTTCCAGGGGAATCCGAAGCCCTCTTCTGACATCCACGGCATTGCATGACATGGGTGCGTTCACATACATGCAGGCAATACACTCATACACATAAAATAAAAATAATAAATAAAATGTTTAAAATGTAAATTCTTATGTATGAATTACTAGTATTAGAAACATCATTAACTAAGCTTAATCAACTAAAGAAAAAAACATTTTATTTCATTCTATAGACAGACATCACAAATTATTATATCTTATTATGGTACTATACCCTACATTATAATTTGTTTGTTTTTTCCTTCCAAAGAGTGGACCGAAAGGCATCAGTGTCAGAATCCTCTTTTAGAAAGTATGTTTCCTGCCTCACCTTAGAGCTACTGAGTTAGCATTTCTTTAGACCCAGGAATCAGCATACTTTAAAAGATTCAGGTGACTTTTATCACACTAAGGACTCTGTGTAAATCTGTATAAGAAGGTAAAATTTAATGGGCTTTGGAAATGATTTAGAACACCACAGAAGAAACAGACATACATACACAGATGTGCAGACACACACACACACACGCACACACATCTGTACAAAAATTACATATCCTTTTAACTAAGCAATTTGAGGAGTTCAGGAGTCTGATGCAAAAGAAATGTTTAAACTACTTATAGCATTTTATTGATACAATTCATCTCACTTACATTTTAATTATATACTACTTAATAGAGAAATTTATAAATTTCCTTTAATCAGACTAAGGTAAAAGATTAAGAATTTGTAAGCAGTGAATAAAAATCCAACATAGGAATAATGTGATTTACTAAACCTTTGGCACCTGCCTTGAAAAAGTTCCTTTGTGTTATTTCTCAGTATATTAAAATGAGAAATTCACAAAGCACAGGAGTTAATAAGAATAGTGGGGGCTTTTAACCAGGCCACTTCAGGAACATTTGTGACCTTTCATCACGTGACAGCTTTTTAAAAACAGTGATTTATCTTAGCTCTATGTTTATAGATTATTTTCAATACATTTTTTGGTTAAAGAAATAAATATGGCTTCTTCCATATTTTCATTCCACAGCATGCTAAGATTGTAGAAGTGTTCTAGAGTAGTCTAGAATGAGCAGAGGTGTTGAGGTAGGCATGGCAGTAATGTACACAGTACCTATCATGTATAGATTCACATGTACTTGGTATCAGCTGTGTGATTTTATAGGCTATATTTTTCTCTGTATGCCAGTTTCCTTTCAATAAAACAGGCCGGTAAATCAGGTGAGCAGATCAGGTTGCCACAGTAATTAAATGGTATAATGTGAGAATAGTTCTATTAGTTAAGGTTTCTCACTATCTTTAGAAAAGTCTAAGATTTTGAGATAAAGAGTAAGAGAAAATCCAATCACAAAAACCTTCCGAATAGTTAAGAATTGAGTTGAGAGGGAGCTGGAGAGATGGCTCAGCATTTAAGAGCACTGGTTACTCTTACAGAGGACACGGGTTTGTTTCACAGAACCCACATGGTGGCTAACAACCATCCATAACTCCAGTTCCAGGAGATCCAATGCCCTCTTCTGACCTCTGCGGGCACTGCAGGGCACAGGTGCACTACCACACATGCAAGTAATACACTCACATACACAAAATAAAACAAATAATACAAAAAAAGAATTGAGTCAGGACTCTGGAGAGACAGCTCAGTGGTTAAGAGCACTGGTTGTTCTTGCGGAAGCCTGGGGTTCAAACCACAGTACCCACATAGCAGCTAACAACCATCTGTAACTCTAGTTCCAGGGCATCTGAAGTCCTCTTCTGTCCTCCCCAGTCATTGCATGACAAGGGTGCACTTGTATACATGCAGACAATACACAAAAACACATAAAAGAAAAATAATGAATGAGGTTTTTTTTTTTTAATGAATTGTTGGAGCCCCTCGTGTCTCCTACGTGGCCGCAGCATACCTGGACCATAAGACGATGATGAAAGACGATGCCATGGCTCCAGACTTTAAAACACTGATAATTCATTATGATGTTCATGCACGAACGTACAATGAACGTATGGTAACAAAAGGAAGGTTATAACTGAAACACATCAGTCATCAACAATGTGCTAAATGAATAGAACTTCAAACATTCCCTGGACTCGGCTTCTGATTCACAAAACATTTTAAAATTAATTCGTACTAACTAAAATTTCTCATACTATATCCTATACGAATATGTTAAGACTGTAACCTTTGCTGGTTTAATTTATAGTCTATACTGTTTTGTTTTTGAATCTGGGGAAGTGACAAATGGTGTGGGTTCCTTCTTTTTTCCTTTTAGCAAGACCTCATTTAGCTTTCAATATTGTCCACCTTTTCACTGTCTTCAAAATGTCCTACTTTCTCCTCACTTAAGGAAAGATAAGGTACCTGGATAGCTTCCTGGTGCTTTTTGCAAGCTCAGTTGAAATTATAAAGGAGATGATACTGCTGTTGGGGGAAAAGATGGATCTGTTGGAAAACATGGAGTGACAGTCCCAGGAACATATAGATTTGTAACTGACTGAGGGTTGCAAAAAAGATATAAAGACACACAAAGTTTACTTTAGCAGCGTGGTTGGACCAAGCACTTAATAGTTCATTCAAGTCAGTAAGAAATAAAGTTACTTATTTCTTTATTGATGGATGCTTCATTTCAATCAAGACTTATATACTTATCCTTCAAGAAACATGGCTGAATGCTCTCTTCATCTTTGTTTCTTGGCATAAATTCAGGAATTCTTTCATGTATCTAGTTAACTCTGTTCTCTAAGTGATATAGATAACAGGGGGAAATAAATTTAACAAGACTTTAGAAAGTTATACTCACATATTTTTAAACCCAGGTTGAATATATATTAGTCTCCTAAGTGACACCTTCAGCCTATCAGAATTTAATGGGTATACCATACTCAGACAGACTTACCTACTCGAAGATACTGGAAAAAGGCATTGAGTAAAACAAACATCTGGCAGTTCATCTTTCAAGACAGATCTGAGTTAAATTCTGAGATGACATCTTTTGGTTAAGTAAATGCTGACAAGTTGTTTAATTATCTATCTGGAATTTAAGTTTCTAAGTCTGTAAATGGGCTCAATAATATCAACCTCATAAGGTTACTTAAATATGAATGTATTTAAAATACTGAATAACATGCTAAGCACAGAAAAATCATATTAAAGGCCTTGACGCTCTTGCATAGATGGTGCCCATTGGTTAAGTAGCCAGTCCCAAAGAATGAAGAAATGATGGCCAGTTTTGCTTGTAATAAAAGTGTGTCAACAATAGCACAGAGTAACATCTATATTGAGATGAACAAATCCAGGAAAGAAAATTTTCTTAAAATTCCAAATATGTTATTTTAGGAGACTTACTTAAATTTATATTCAAAAGGAAAAAACAAGACTCCAATGGTCAAGAAATTAATCACAAATAAAATAAATAAAATAAAATAAAATAAGCCTCTCATGTCCTTAAACTTACACCTTTGTCTCTACGTCCCGAATGTGAGATTACAGAGACATGCCTGGTTTTTATGTTGTATTTTCAAATGAGTAATGATAATGCTACTTGGATTCAGTATTATTTACAACATAAATAATACTATTTCATTTTAAGGAGTATTATTTGCAGGTATGAAAAATTATGTCTTTTATCACTCAAACAGGCAAAGTTTTATAAGGTTAACAAAACAAATGAGGCATATCTTCTTTATAATGAAAATTTATTTTTAACTTTATTTCATGTATGTAGTACTCAGAGGATTTTTTAGAAGTCAGTTCTCTCTTTCTACCATGTGGATCCAGGGAAACAAACTCAGATCATTAGGCTTAGTGGGAAGGGAAGTACCTTTATTCACTGAGCCATCTCACCAACCCAAGTTTATAATTTTTCAAACTGTGGGCTATTTGATTTTTTAATATTCTATTTTTTATTATTTTATATGTATGAGTATATTTCCTGCATGTATGTAAGGGCACCCATGTCATACAATGCCTGTGGAAGCCAGAGGAGGGTGTCAGATCCCCTGGAACTGTAGTTAGGGATGGTTGTTAGCCACCATGTGGATGCTGGGTTCAAACTCAGGTCCTCTGCAAGAGCAGCTAGTGCTCTTAATCGCAGACCCATCTCTCCAGCCTAACTGTAGGCTATTTGTGAGCATAAATGATTGAAGTAATGTGCATAAAACTTTCAGCACACATTCTCGGCTAACACTTTGTTCACTAGGTTGGGTTGAACTATTGGACTCGTAAAGCAGGTAGAGAGAAGCTGGCATGCCCAGACTCATTTCTCTCTTCTCTTCTGATCCCAATGCTTCCAAGAACTTCTGTTCATCTTTGCAGTCTGCAGTTGGAGCATCATACGGGTCTCTACTTAGAGCCTGTGTGTGTCAGGTGTTTACTGTGCTCCATCCTTCCAGACCTCTTGAGATTTCCAGATTCATATAGTACTGAATCATTGAGGTTGCATACCAGGACCTGCATCTATCTACAAAAGGCTTCAAAAAATACCCATGGCTCCTGAAAGGTATAGAGAACATACTGCACTCATGACTTTGGTAGATTCTCAGGGCTCAGAGTAATTGTGTTAACAGCGAGGTCACCTCACTGACATGCTTAGCCCCAGAGAGTCGATGGTCGCCTATGTTCTTCTCTATAATGGGGTACAATTCCACAAGGATAACAGGAAAGAAGTAAATTAAGATAAACAATTAGCAGCTGTATCCTCCTTGCCCATGTTTTTAAGGGACTAGGAAAATAACTCTACAAATTGACTTCCAAGTACTTGTTTTAAATTCATGTCCCCAGAAAGGTAGAAAGAGAAACACTGTATTTCACAATCTTGGGTTGAATTTTACCCTTGTCTGCCTCTTACACCTGTTTCCTTTTAAAAGGATTACCAATATTCACAGGTTATGTTTGGAGTCAGTCAGACTAGATTCTCTGTGCATAAACAAGCAGCCAGTACTCTAAACAGTCCTGCAGGCTCCCGTGCATGTTGAACCCAGTTTACTGGAATCTCAGGTCACCATTTGGATGGCCATAAGTGAAACTTGACTGCACTTTAGAATTTAAAAAGGAATATTTCCATTTACAGACATCAAGTGAATTATTAAATATAAAAAATCATCAATATAAATCTTGAATTGAGAAATTAAGGGTTAATCTAATCTTTTATTATGTCACCAAGTGTTTGCTTCCAGCAGGTTTAAGATCTTCAAAGGAAGAGCACAAGGGCCTTTTGACAGTCCTCTAGATGTAAGGAATACACGTGCTAGCTCCATAGTTAGAGTAGTGCTGGGTTGTCAGTCCTGATGCTCAGGGATTTAAGATAGATGGATAAAGATGGGGGGAATCTCATTCCAGTCATGCCCTCCTTCTCCTAATTTCCCTTTTCACTGTTTGGTCTTCCTTCTTTCCTTGGGGAGCAGAGTGATTGATAGCCTAACCCAATGACTGTATTACAGCTGCCTCGACTACGACTCTTTTCCTTATCATTAGCAGTTAGCCTATGGTTAAATTCACAGCTCACTGCTTGGAACTGCCCCTGAGATTTCAGGGTCTGGCCTTTAGAAAATATTTAACATAAAACTGAAATCTTGACATACTGAGAACTCAGTTCTCTGCGAGGATTCTTTAATTAATCCAATGTACTGTACCGTTGTTCTGTATGAGACTGTGACATGGTGAACTGTTTCTGAGGCTTACAGAGATGTATAGTCTTAAATTAAACAGCTGCTGACGTGTCCCTACACTGATATTTCAGTGCAGTAGACTGCATGAAGCCGTGAATACTTAAATTCAAGCTCCCACAGTGACACAATACTCTCATTTTACTTCTATAATAGAACATTTTTGATTAATTTCAAGCTTAATATCATTCTTTATTAAAAAACACAGAGAGGAAAGAAATTTAATAATTCATTACCATTGCTGCAAAGCTAAATTTTCTTAATATGCTTGTCAGTTTTTTTGTGTTACAAAGTCGATCAGATATTTTAGGAATTGGTAAAGGTACAAATTTATGTTCCTAATTTTTTCACACACACAGACACACACATATACATACACATACACAAAATATCAAGAGTATTCATGATTTTGTTGGCTCTTAAATACTGTTAAATCATTTACCTGCTACACAGTAGTTATTTTTAGACACCTAAGGAGGCTGTAGACTTTGGTCTATGCTGTTAGCCTTCACCCTTGCTCCAGTCCGTCGATGCTGTAAGCATCTACGAATATGGCAGCTGAGTCCCAGATGAAAAATTATGCATCTCATAAACTGCTATTCTGCTGAAATGTCAAGCTAAGGCAAGGCTGCACCTCCAACTCAGCACGTGGCATTTTCCTTCTGTCTGCTTTGTTGCCACGAAGCAAACATGAACAGTGAGGATTTGTGTAGGACAGGTAGCAGGCGAGCTCACTGTCAAAAAATCTATTATTAGGGCTCTGATCTCCTGCAGGACGAACGACGGCTAAACAGTGAGGCATCTGAGCTCTGGCAAAGGCAGTATAATGGAAAGGGGACTCTTTGTCGATCTGTGCATGAATACATTAAAATGAGCATTATTTAAATGAGCATATTTCTAATGGTGAGCTGCTCTGGACCAAAGTGATAATATAAAATGAAAATTGTAATTCAGCACCTTTATTTGATATGCTCACTTTGGACTATTCTGCAATTATACCACATATATGTTCATATAACAAAGTCTTTAAAAATTTGATCTGTTAAACTTATGATAGTCTACCAATGTTTCACATATGGAAACAACAACAGAATTTTGGCATTTATTTTGGTATACTCACAAAATAGGGGGGAAAAGTGTAAATGAAACAGAAGGCGCTCCTTTAAATGACTGTTTTTTACATGATTTATCAGCACATCTTTTTCCAAATTCGATCTTTACTGATCAAGTTATTTTAAGGATTAAAAACTTCAGTTCTTATTGATAAAAGTGGTTACAATTGATAGCTTACGTTTTATGACACACAGTAGGCATGTTTTTCAAAAAGGATTTTATGCATCAGTAATCACGTGAATGACACACAGAAAAGATCCAGCCCTTTAATGACTGCTTCCTAATAAAAAAATACTAACGCTATATTTTATGAAATAATTGTGATGTATGATGTAAAGATTTAAAGTGATCCTGCCCAAATCAGCAGTTTCTTGCATGTGTGAAAACAGTTATTTACTGCAAAGTATAGCCAAAACTTCTGAGTTCCCAACTTGTATGTTTTACTATCTTCCCAGGTTTATACAACTATTCACTAGAACTACATCAATGTAAATTTAAATTTGTGGCCAAAGTTGGTTGCACTACATTTGTATTTTTATACTGTCCAGTGCAGAGTGTGGGCTGCTAAGTAATGTTGCCCCAACAGTTCAGCTTCAGTAACTAATTTTAAAATAATTATAAATTCTATTAATTAGGGTTAATATTTAGTCTTGGCCTGGCAACATGGCTCAGAGAGTGAAGGTACCTGTTGCAAAGGCTGACAGTCTGAGTTCAGTCCCTGGAACCCACATGGTTGAGGGAGGAAAATGCCTCCCCCAAGTCATCCTCTGACCTCCACATGCGGGCACTGGCATGCCCACACCTGCATAAAACACACACACACACACACACACACACACACACACACACACACACACAAATATAATTAATGTAACGGAAAATTTTTAAATACAAAATCTCTTTTTCTCATGATACTCATTAGTCAAGTCTTTGAAAAAGTTAAAAATAATTGAGGTTATACATGAGTACTGTATTTGCATTTTTCAGCTACAATATTTGTGCAAGCTTTCTAAATGACACATGGCATTCTTAGTCCTACCCTAACACAGGGCTACAAAGTGGTGATAAAATTTCTGACTTGTAGTTTCTTTGGTTGGTAGTTTCTATGAAAAAAATGACTTTATCAGAAATACAGCTGTAAGCCAGAGTCCACATAGGGAGATTCCAAATGAGTTTTTATTTACCTATAAACTGAAGACCATCTCTAGAATATGCCATTATCATTTCTTGAAAAACACACAATCATTTCTTACATCTTCTGTAATATTCTATTCATGATTAGTGAATTTAGACTGAAAGGTCAGATTTGGAAGGCCTTCTTTGATGAATTATTCAGAAATCAATAATAAAAGCTTATTAGGTTTAATATTAAATAGCATGGGTTCTATTCTTTTAATTAAGTGTGTACACAATGAAAAATTTCAAGCAAGCATTACAAATTTTAAAGAAGGATTTTCTGTTTTGTGGCAAAAATACAACAAATTTGGCAAATAAAATACTTCAACACAATAAGTCTATTTTTTAAATAGACTTCAGAGCATTTCAGAACTTTTCCGTGTGTGTGTGTGTGTGTGTGTGTGTGTGTGTGTGTGTGTGTGTGTGGAGCCCCTAGGTTGATCTCAGAACAAACAACATACATACAGGTGGGTAGAATAAAAACCATTATGCTCTTCCCTCAAAATGAGAAAAACTAAAAGCATGAGGAACAGCAAAAGAAAACTTCTTTAAATAAGTTTATTCACTGAAAGAAACTCAACTTATCTTTGTCCTGATGCAGCTGTAAATGAATAAAGGCTTTCCTCCCAAAGTCTGTTGTAAAGAAGACCTGTCTTTAGTTGGTGCCATGCAGGGATCATTCTTTACCATCTTTAAGTGAAGCTTACCTACAGGGAGGCTTCATGTGAAAATGTCATTCCACAGCTGGGTAATGGCATTTATATAGATGAGGGATAGTAATCACTGAGTTGCCAATATATTAACATCCTCTCCTTATTTGGGGAGAGCATCAGGAAATGGTCAAAATTTTAAAGTAAAATCAGAAAAAGAAGTAAATTCAAACTATGAATAATTCACTCAAGAATGGAATTGATGTTACTAATGAAATTAGGGTTTCTTCTAATCAGATAAATAAAATCAATGAATTTCTTCTCTCTTTGTGTGCAGGCAGGTGCATGTATACACACACACACACACATACACACACACACACACAATTTCCTAATCTGCTTCCTTGTATACTGATACATGAATTAATTGTTTAACTGTTATTTGAAAAAGTAGAGTTAGATGGTAACAACTCAAGAGCATTATCTATACTATTAAGAGAGACAGAACAATGATTTCTTAAAATCAATGATTTAATTCTTTTACATTTATTTATTTATAGTGTGTACATGTGGGGTGGCAGGGCATGAGTGCCACAGAACACATATGAAGCTCAGGGGACAGACAACGTGAGTAAGTAGTTTCTCTTCCTCCACCATGGGGGCTCCAGGGCAAAAGCATTTATCAACTGAGTCGTCTCGCCCGCCCCAAGTCAATGATTTCAACAGAAATGCTTGTATGATGGAGAACTTAATCAGTTACTCTAGTGTCAAGAAAATATTCCTTATGTGTACTGAGCATGATTTCTTCAGCTACTGTTCTATGTGATCGCCTGATATACAGCTCAGTCTTTCACAGACCCTAGCATGAACCTTGCCAGGGATTCCTCTCATGATTGACATTTTCCTTTATCAAGTCATTCTTTTATGAGTTTAAATCCTATATTTGAGCCCCATCTTCCTATCAGTTCCCATAAACTACAGGTAAGTTGGGAAAATGTATAGTTTCTAAGATGGTAAGGCAAAAGACAGTTCCTTAGATTGTCAACTTAACTCTCTTTAATATACTACAAATGTCAATAAATAGAAACTATCTGCTTCTAGGTTTAATAACTTCCTTTATTTAACAAATATACCTTATACCTTTCTCTAAACATTATAACTTCAATGGATTTTGACATCAGCCACAGTGAAAATGAATTTCACATCATGGTGTATACACGTGGATAATACATGCATAACTGAGAAGAAATTTGACCAAACAATGGAAAGTATCACAGCATTTTTCTTCTATTTCGCCTTAAAAAATTGAATACAGGGCCTGGAGAGACGTTTCAGTGGGTAAGAGTATCAAGTGTTCTTGCAGAAAGCCCAATGAAGTTCACAACCTCACAACCACCTGTAATTCCAGCTCCAGGGGATCAGTGTCCTCTTCTGGCCTCTGTGAGCACTGCACTCGTGTACAAACTCATACACACACAATTAAAATTAAGAATAAAATCTTTTAAGACTGTTGATCACACTTATTTAAACTTAATTCTGTAATATACATGATGGGAACCGATGCTTCAAAAACAATGCTTTAGAATAATCATATTTGAAACAATTCAAATCAATTGACATTGTTTAGTTGAGTGTCTTCCAGGTCATTACTGCTCCTCCTCACCTAATCATCTTGGGAATACTGAAATGTGGGCTGGATAAATGGTTCGATGATTAATTGCCTGTACTGCTCTTGCAGAGAACCCAAGGTTGGCTCCCAGCACCCACGTCAGGTGGCTCACAATCACCTGTAACTCTAGCTCTAATGGATTTGATGCCTTCTTCTGGCCTCCACAGGCACTGGCACTCATGTGCACATATCCACATATATACATATAATTTTTTCTCTTTCCAGAAATTTTAAAGCACATTTTTATTGAACTTTGGTGCATTTCATACAATAAAACATTTATATTTACACCTCCACCCCCATCCCAACCCCCCGTGGCCCTCTCCACACCAGATTTCATGCATTCTGTCATATAAGTTAAGGCCTACCTAGTCAAGCTTTTGTGCCCAGATGTCCCTCAGTGCAAGTTCATCCACTGGAGTCTAATCAGCCTATCTAGAGTCTCTCTCCCTTAAAGAAGATCTACTCTCCTTTACTCTGCAGTAATCAGTTACCAACAGTCCCTCAGCTAAGGTTGGGGTCTGCTGCTCATTTCCCCGGTTCTCTGCTGGGTTTTTGTCTGATGGAGTCAGCATGGGTTTTGTACATGCTGTCACCATTGCTGAAAGATCATATGAGCCAGTTCCCAGGGTCCTGAAAGCCTCTGTTTCCTTATGTTCACGCATTAACACTGGCTTTTGCAATCTTTCAGCCCCCTCTTCCACTAATGACCCCTGAGCCCTGGATGGGTGAGTGAGGTTTCATATAGGAGTCCTATTCTATATTGATTTTTTGAAAATTAATTTAATTTTTAAAGAAATTAAATAATCATAATCATAATTGTGCCTGTTTTCCTGTAGCAGTTATATTATTCAAATTCCATTGCTGTTTTCTTTAAATGAAACAAAACGTCTATTTCCATTAGCAGAAATCTTATTCAGAAAAAAGGACTGAATAGTGAGCTTGGAATTTTCTTGGTAGCACAAGAATGTGCTTCCCCAAACTGAGTATTATTTAGCTTAATAAAAAATCTCAAGTCAGGGTTAGGAGAGATGGCACAGTGGTTAAAAGCACTGGCATGGTTCCCAGCACCCACATGGAGGGTTAACAACTGTCTGTAACTCCATTTCCAGGGGGGTAATCTGTTGCCCTCTTCAGATCTCTGTGGGCTTTGCATGACACCGGCGCATTTACATACATGCAGGCAATGCACTCATACACATAAAATAAAAATAATAAATAAAAAGGACCAGGTGTGGTGGTGCATGCTTTTGGTCCCAGTACTTGTGAGGCAGAGGCAGGCAGATCTCTGTGAGTTGGAGGCCAGCCTGGTCTACA
>NW_008338999.1:3503701-3510858 GCF_000622305.1 Nannospalax galili
ATAGTATTTTAAAAATCCAAGTCAAACAATTCTAAAAGCTGGCATTCCAGTGTTCTAAGACAACTCTTGGGAAGGTATTAGCACTGCACTGTGATAATGGCTTTTAATCTTATAAAAATTTCTCATATATTCTGTGTGTTTTTCTACAACAAAGCCATGTTTGAAAATCTGTCAACCACATCTGACAAACCAGCAGCAGCATTTAGCCCTTTATATCTTTTCATCATTCCTAAAATTCAAACCCAGTATCATTTAACAGTTTTTCAAGGCTAGTTTTTGTATAACTCATATTGAGGTAACTTGTTTCTGCCCTAAAACATATTATCCTTGCCAGTTTAATCGGCTTTTCAGGTTCTATTACTATTAAACTCCAGCAAACACTGTTTTAAAGGAGAAAAACTGTATTAATTTTGTTGATATAGAGAAAGGCTATTTTCAAAACAGATTGTTTAGAGTGGAAGAACCTAATATAGAGCCTATTAGGAATGAGGTACAATCTTTAAAAATGTTAGGGTCTCTTTGTTGTTTAAAATGAAAGTTCTACCCCAGCTTAGCTGAGCATATTACAGCCCAAGTGAATATTTATATATGAATTTATAAATCTTAGAAATGGAGTTTTATGGAAATGCTAACAGACCCTGAGGTACAGCTGAACTTGTGTCAGTGTGTGTATGCTTAAAGTCTGAGACACAAAGGACTTTTTCTAATGCTGTGATTTTGTAGTTTTATTAGACTGAGTTATAGTAGAGGAAAATATTCAGAAATTGCAGCTTAAATGAGAAAATGTGAATGTTGTTGCTTATATAAAATACAACCGCAATAGTTCTTTTATTAATTTTTAATGTTCAGAACCCTCTGTGACCTCCTTTATTCTCTTGCTGTCAACATGGCAGACTGGAGAAATTGAAATGAGCTGACAGAAAACATAGCGCACATTAAGACCCAACTCTAGAGTCTCTTGACTCTTTCTGGAACCCTTGCTAATGCGGCCCCAGCTATTCTGCATCACAGTGATAGTTAAGGCCCTGTGTGATGGCTCCTAGTAAAAGAGATTAATGTCCAGGGTCTAAGTAAGGGCTGCTTGGCAGCTTTCCTCCCTGTGATATGGTGGGCCGAGCATTTAGTTAAGAGCATAATGTAAACTCTTGCCCTTGTTTTATCATGGCTCATGGACATGCCTCATACTCACAGCAGACTAATTCAGCATCGATGGGGCTTTAGTTAGTCATCACTTCCAAAAGTGCATTCTTGTCTGATTCAGCTGTGCCTTTCTTGAGCAGTGGGGCACCACTATGTCTTGTATATTTACCACTTTCTCTATCACCAAGGAAACTTATCCCCATATCAATCCAGTCAAGAAGCTCATAGCATTGTCTTTGCAAGGCCAAGTTCATGTTGTCACAGCAACGAAGTATGTAGGGCAACAAGACCAGAAGGGACCTTGGTGGTAAATTTCTCTCTCTTTTTCAAATTCAAGTGTTGGAGGTTAAGAAAGAATATGCAAAAGCGTGAGGTCAGCCACTGTCTTGCCAGCGAAACTAGAATACAGTGCTTTAATGGTTGTTGGAAGTTGCAAAATCAAGGTGTTTTGAAGAAGATGGATTTAAAAATTTTCGGAATACTGAAAACCAATTTAAGACTATTAAAAGGGTCTTATAATTGGGTGCTTCTATTTTTCTCTCCAAAGGCCCTGGTGTTGTTTTCACTAATAAGTGGCAAGGTGACCTCAAGGAACTCTGAGGAGAGCACAGGTCAGACGAGAAGGGAATCAGTACAGCTCTTTGTTAATAGTCTTTCATCTTGTTCTAATAGTCACGTGAGCCTCATGCTCCATCTGTCATGTCATAGCAGTTAGGGATTGGGCCAGCAATGACTTATATAAGATTCTGAGTTCACAGAGACATAATGTTCTTGCTTGCTCCCTGACTTCTTGACTACTAGCAACCTCCAAGGAAGCAGAACGCAAGGTAAGAGCCACACTTACCTGACACCCCTCCATATGTGGTCCGCTTTCCAATGCCCACGGCAGGCCAGGGAGTGCCATCCGCTTTTAATCCCATCAGGCCCGAGACAGTGTTCATGGCTGTAACACCATCTGCACCACCTGTGAAAAACAAATGAACGTTTGCCTGCAGTTCTTGCGGAAATGATGTTTGCAATCCACTGACACCGATGCAGCCCACTGTATTTTCTCTTAAGAAAATTTCCTCCCATTGGATGCCTGTATTTATTTAACTGTTACATTCTGCTTATATGCTAGATATTCCAAGAGTTTTAATGCCCATGGCTTCTCTTTCATAATCATTAGGTGGAGTTACGGGTGCAAATGCTTTGTATTTATGTGAGTTTTCAGGTCATTTGCAATGTCTTTGCAAGTCAGGGACAGTTTCATGTAATGGGATACAAGCACAATTTGTAACATCTTTTATTGACTGAAATGATTTATGGGTTTAACAGGTATTTGTTGAGCAGGTGTGTAAGGTAGAGTGCTAGATTCTTTCAAATGCAAAGGAACTGAGTTAGCAGTTTCACAGTGTGGATGCTGGTATATTTTTTCCAACCTCATTAAAGATTCAAAAGCTGTTATTGAATTGCTACATGATCAGGTCCTTAACTTTGGAGTGGTCTGCCAGTAGTTTTCTTCATATTTTCATGTGTGTATGTGTAGAACAAGTGTTTATTAGGAAAAATGATAAATGATTCTGTATTCCCAGCCGATGGGGGGTGTCTATTAGCTGAAGTCCAGGTGTATCTCTTCCACAATCCTGAAATCAAATGTTCCATTTAATATTTTTCTTAAAACTTAAACAAAGATGCCTACATGTGCGTGCGAAAAGGAGCGTACCTCAGCTTGGATACACTGGTCAACTGAGCGAGCCTCAGCTTGGATACACTGGGCAGCTGAGCGTGCCTCAGCTTGGATACACGGGGCAACTAATGACGCTCTTACCTTCCTTTGCTGCTTTTGCGATGCTTACGATATCGGTGACGTTTGGGGTCAACTTGGCAAAAAATGGAACCTGAACAGCTTGCCTCACCCAGCGACAGATGTTCCGCACCAGCTCTGGATCCTGTTCAAATAGGTCAGTTAAATATAGAACCTAATTAAAGAATTGTGATCAAAATGTGCCCTGGAACAATATCAAAGCTGGAGATGTGCGGACAAATCTGTTGACTATCAGCTGCATGATACAATTCCCAAATTCCTCCCCAGTGTCACACCTAGACTCATTAGGGGTCTGAGGCCAGCACATGTCAAATGAACTGCAAATCTATCACCTAAAGGTTAAATTCCTCAAGGGAGCTTGGGAAAATGAGATTAAAAAGAACCAAATGGGGAAAAAATTGTTTCTCATTTTCAGTTAAATATATCAGCAATGCAAAATCAACTTCAGGTGGCAAATTCAGGAAACAATTTCTGGAACCCTCATTGGTGGAAGCCTAATAAAAATATTTGAACTGTTGACTCTCAGGTGAATGATATTCCATTTGAAGTCTGCTGTTTTCACTATCAGAAAACTGGGTCTTGTTGAATTGTATTCCAGAGAAAATTCCATCCCTGCCGTTGCCATCCATCCAGTTATGATCTATACTATATGCTAAAATGGAATAGCTCAACCTTGAATGGCACATGAGTACGCTTGGCTTACTCTCCCAAGTGTTAACTAGATGTAGAGAAGCATTTTTTCAGCACTCTTCTACTTGAAAGAATTGATCAAAATGATAAAAATGAAATAAAATATCAAATGTTCATTTTTAAAAGCAAGAAATAGACATTTTCCTATGCCTGCTTCCTGTGATTGTTCAAGCTCTGATTTTCTCACAGGACAAGTATCATTTAGAGGGCAAACACCTATCCTTCCTCATTGAAGAAACTTTGCTGTGGTAATGTTCTTTGATTTCAACACACACAACAGTCCTTTTTTCATTACTCTGAGTGCAAAATTTATTCTGACAGGTGCTGATAATGTGCTTTGATAAATTACCTTAAAATATGCAACAGTGATTCATTATTGAACTTGGTAATGTTATCTTAGGAAGTTAAAGAATTTGAGAGGATCAAAGAAAAAGCCAAGAAAATACAGCCATATATTTAAACTACGAAATAGTCAGCAAGTATATCATTTGTAATTAGTGTTTTTATGTGTAAGGAAGGTTCTCTTTGAATTTTAACCTTTTGAATTCTTCTAAGATGAGATTTCTAATGTTATAACCTTTAAAGGAACCTTTTCACTTAGTTTTAACTTGCTTTGATCTGTCACCCCATATTACTCTGAAAGTTATGTGTTTATATGCTGAGATACTGCAGAGGTAATTTCTGTTGATTGTTATCTTTATTCAGCAACAGTTGAGACTTTCAACAAGAAATCTTGGCTTTGCTTGTTCTCTATTCAGAACAGTAATTTCTTCATTAAACATAAATATTAAAAAGCACTATATGGAATGCTCTATGGACGCTCCTGTGCATTATGAATAGTAAAATCGGAAGACTTAGCTGTACAAATTCTAACTCATGAAAATGGAGATCTGCCCTGGTCCATGCAATGTTCATGAAATATTTATGCCCACTGCATTGGTATTATGAAGGCAATTGCATCTCTGCAACTTTCATTTCTAAGTTATGAATTTCCATGGGACTTAGCCTAGAAATGACAGTAACTCTGGATGACATGAATTGCATGTCCTTTGTGAAAGCGCTCTTTAAGGTAGAATTTGACAATAATTTAAAGATCACTTGAATTGCCTAATACATGGAAGGTAGTCTGATATGAATTACGGGAACAAATTTTAAATCTTATTTGGTTCCAGTACAGTAAACACTAATAACTGGGAAAGACTTCTAAGTGGCTTTCAATACTATTGACCACCACGCATTTATAATTCACTTTGAACACTTGTCAGACTTTTTTTGTTGATTTTCACTAGTTGAATATTTTGAATTAAGTTCCCTGTACTAACTGCTTATCAATTTGTAATTTGATCAACATTTCTCAGTTTCTTAAAGACAAACAGCTTCTTGCTAATCTAGATTTCCTTGAATTATGTCTCCCCATTTTGATATAGCACAGTTGACCCTCCTTTAGTTCTGTAAGGTTGATGGATTCAGATACATCTTTTTATCTTCATTCCCACCAAAGCCAGGCGTGCCCAATTTCCATAGTCAGCCAAAACACAATTTGAATGCCCAAGAATTTTTAAAATAATGTGTCTAGCCAACATTATTTCTAAAAACTGAGTCAATTGTAAATGGCAAGTTTTTATGTGATGGGTAAAATAGGGAATATTCTAATACAAAAAAAAAAATCTTAGTGAGGTTAACGACATGATAAAATGGATGTGGACATTTTGAGGAATTAGGGATGGAATGTAACTATTTACATTTCCCTAGTTTTCTCCCACTCGTGATATGAACATTTAGGATCTAAAGGCAATGACGTTTCTGTGCTTCCTGACCTTCTCATTTTCTGATCACATAAGATAGATTTGCTTTTCCTAATGAATCAGGTTTTGGAATTTTATTTACACATGTTCTAACATTTTCTCTCCCCAAATCTTCAGGTTATCAACACCAACAAGACTAAAATAAAACAGGTATGTACTGTTCTTCTATTTCTAGACACCCAAAATACATTTTTTGTAGCAACAAATCAAGAATTAATTGAAACTGGATATAATACCTAGAGTCAACATTTTCTGGACTGCATTATATCATTCAATGGTCTTTACTTTAACTGTTATATCTGACCTCATATTCTAGTGTGAGCTAAGCCTCCCACTAAGCTGAGCAGACCTTGAGCCTTCATCAGTGCTAAAGCTAAGAATATATCAGACAACATCAGACATCTACAGAACATTCCTGCCTTTGCTACAGCCCACCTGGCTATTATCTATTTCCATGCATTTGTTAAATATGGATTTGTTGAATATGGATTTGTGGCTTGTTCCTTGGCTGTAAATAAACTTCATGGGTTTTTAACTTCTATCTATCTATCTATCTATCTATCTATCTATCTATTTATTTATTTATTTATTTATTTAAATTCTCTTTGAGAGACAGGGTCAGCCTTAGCTGACCTGGAACTTGATATGTAGACCAGGCTGCTGGCCTTGATCTCATAGAGATCCATCTGTCTCTGCATCCTGAGAGCCTAGGATCAAAGGTGTGAGCCACCATGCCCAGCTTAACTTACTTCTTTGTCTATCAAAATCTAGGCTTGGATCTGGAGAGATGCCCAGTGGTTTCAAACACTTTCTGCTCTTCCAGAGACCAGCATTTAGGTCCCAGCACCCACATTGGGCAGCTCACAATGACTTGTAACTCCAGCTCCAGAGGATTTAACAGTCTCTTCTGGCCTCCACAGATACCTGTATACACATGTGCATACTAACATGCACCTAAACTTACATACACATAAATAAAGATAACTAAAATCAAATCTAGGCTATCTCTAGATTTAAGAAAAACCTGTGTGTATTTTATGGTAAACAGTAATCCCAAAACCTGAAATCCAAGAAGAATATTTTACAAACCTGGGTAATTCTGATGAAATGAACAATTATATTTAAAAAAGAGCAGTTTAACATCTCTATCAACAAGGCTAATGTACAGAAAAGTCTAGTGGGATGAGTAAGTTTTTGTTGGTTTGTTCCTATATGTAACAACAATGCCAAAGCCTGACTGTGGTTCAAAGCTCACTTTCACCAGTGCAACTGTGTTGTATGTGTTTGTGTATGTGTGTTAAAATATATACTAACTCTTTTGTTATTCATATGAATGCCAGAAAAATCTCTAAACAACAGAATGGCACCTTGTGACAGACCTGTGTGGCATCATAAGCAGAAAGACACTGAAGCCCATAAAGAATGAGTGGCAGTCCTGAGAATCAGGTGAGCTGGAGGTATAGGGTCAGACATATGAATAAGGAAATACCAGCCTAGAGAAAAAATTGTCCTAATTTAAATTTTTCATGGAAACCAGTTGTGGCAACTCTGCTGAGTTCAAGACCATCCTCAACCTCATAGCAAGTACCTGACTAGGGAGGACAACATAGTGAGATGTTGTCTCAGAAAGGGAGGGAGGGAGGGAGGGAGGGAGAGAGAGAGAGAGAGAGAGAGAGAGAGAGAGCTTTAGATATATAGAGAGAAAGGAAGGGTCT
>NW_008338999.1:3511008-3544249 GCF_000622305.1 Nannospalax galili
GCATAGTGTCTGCCTACAGTGAATATGCTCTGGAAGAAATTCTTACAAAAACTGAACGACAAGTACAAACTAGAAAATACAGTGCTGCATAGCTTCCACTGTATAAAACTGGTTGTTTTTAAAGCTGATTTCTAGATGAAGATAATAGTTTTTAAATCTAGTGATTACTGTCTGTAGCTGCACAGTAAGGAAACTCTGGACAAAGTCCCTGATCTTCTGCTTCCCAGGCCCTCAGGATGCCCTCCCGATCTGCTGCTGAGTATGTACTGGTAACAGATCTCAGTGATTTCTTCTACACTCCAGAGCAAGACTGTGCGCACTTCTTGATAGGTGAAATTACAAGTGAAGTTTTTGACTTGAAGAAACATTTCTCTCCAATTTACCTGGTAATTTTCAGCCTCTACAATTCTTTTCAAAATGGATTTCTTAGAAGCTGGTATCTCAGTGAATTCACTGAATTTTTTTTTTTTTTTTACCAGTTATAAAATGTTTTCCACTAAGTAACTTCTAAGTCTTAATTCACATGACGTGAAAAGAGCTGGCTAGCATTTTTATGTCTTCATTTCTGATGGAGAGAACCGGGGCCCGGAAGATCAATCTGAGTACCTATTTCATCGTCTTAATTTTCCTTCCCATTATCATGTTCTGAACTATCATCTTCTTTAGCAAAACTGCTCCCTAAAGTGAAATTCAGCGATCACTTGTAAACTCGAACTATAAAAGGATACAGCTTCATTTAGACCTGTACAACTAGATGCAAGGTAACAGGAAAATGGATGTGTTAATCTTTCTGTCAATAAACTAGGGCAGAGTTAACTACTTTAGGTAAAAGTATTGCAGAATGCAAAACTGTGTGTTAGAACAGAGATTATTTGAATTAACTTGTATCTTAAAACATGTCTTTCTTGAATCTTCTTTCTTACATAAGCATTTGAAAAGTCCTACAACTATTTTGGCAAAGATCTGGAAGTTTCCTATTAAAGTAAACATATGCCTAGTAATTAATCAAGAAATTCCATTCAATTATCTATCTAGAAGACACAAAAACATTTTCTATGCAAAGAGTTCACATGGAATGATTATAGCAATTTTTTTTCAAAATAGCTCCAAATTAAAAAGAAGCCCAATATCCATTCATCGGTATGTGAGCGAACGAGCATGCAGCAGGAAAGATATTCAGCAATAAAAAGAAAGAAACTAGGGAATCATGCCACACCTTAGCACTGATTTTTTTAAATGCACTGAATTAAGGCGGTTCAGGAAAGAGTACATGTTACATATGAGTCCAGTATGTGAAATTTTACAGAAGGCCAAAACTATATCTACAGAGTACTGAATTTTGGAACTTAGGATGGGATCTGGGGAAGGGGAAACTGGGAAGAGGCATAGAGCAGTTTTTGAAAGTGACAGAAATAGTTTGTATCTTGTACAGCAGTGTAGACATTGGCCAAAGTATATCAAACTTTATAGTTAAATGCATTCATTCAATCACAGGTACACTGCACTATTATAAACTTTATCTAAATCTGAAAATAATTTAAGGGGACTCATGAATGGAGAACAAAATGCCAGTGGCTTCTAGGCACTGTGGGTTCCATTCTTTTAATGAATCTTTTTTGGTCATGGGGCACTACAGGTGTCCTCTGTTGGGCACTAAAATGAATAAACACAGGAAATTGGAGTATATGAGAAACATAATCCCAGTGTGTAACAAAATACATGCTGGGAGGCAAGTGTGGTGGCACATGCTTTTAATTCCAGCACTTGGGAGGCAGAGGTGGGCAGATTCTGTGAGTTCAAGGCCAGCTTGGTTTACATAGCAAGTTCAAGGCCAGCGAGAGCTATAGAGTCTGTCTCAAAAAACCAAATCAAACCAAACCAAACCAAACCAAACCAAACCAAGTACAACAGCAGCAAAAAAAATGGTGGGTATTAAATGTCATAAGGGATCTTCATAGTACTTTATTATTTCAGATTCTTTCAGAATACATAGCATGGGACTTGGTTCCTAGTATATGTTCATCAAATAATGATGATTGAAAAAATTTACACTGCAGAAAATGACAGAGGCTTTTAAATTTCTCCTTAATTGGAAGGAAAATAGTGTGATAAAATTATTTGATCCTTCATAATTGAATGAATAATTATTTTAAACACTAGATATTATATTTGACAATGGGATTTAAAGATGTATACTAGCCCTACTCTTAAAAAACAAAAATGAAAATGTTTCATAAAGTGCACATAACAAACAATGAGAGTATAAAATGTAGAAAGCATACAAATAAGGAACGTATGTGTATGTGTGTATATGCATGTTATGTATGTATATCTTCGTGCTGGTGGATGAACCCAGGGCCTCACACACAGTAGACAAGGGCTTCATCACAGAGTGATATTTCCAACCCTTTAGTATGCTTTTGGCACCTCCCGGTGCCCTATGTAGGAGGTGTCATAGACTCACTGTGTATCTTCCTTCCCAGACAAACAGCTTTCTCTCTTCTGATTCTCATCTTAGGCCTTTAATTTTTTTCTCTCTCTCTTTCTACCCAAATGTCCTTCTCTTGTACCTTGAATAACAACCATCAAGGTAGCTTCTGGGAAAAGCCTTCCATCCTGTTTCAACCGTGTTTCTCTATGACTGCATTTGTGATCATAAGTAAAATCATCCCTGTTTTATTGTCACTTTCTCTCTACTAGCCTATTAGTCCTTTATTCTACCTCGCTCTTCCTCTAATCCCCTACCATTGATCTCAAGACATGAAAGACCTTCCTTGAATGTCACATTCTGTGAAAATGTGAAAACGTCTTATTTGTGTGACAGCTTTCCACTGAGTTACAAAACACTGGCTTCTCATTTTCCATGGGGCCAAAGCAAGCTACAGAAACAGAACATGAGTAGTTCTTGCCCTGCAACCAGAGGAGTTGGGGAATGGTCCTCTCATCTGTTCATCAGCAGATTAAAGTGCTTGGAGGCCACTTGCCGCCCTGATGACCTGAAAGTCCAAGGAACCTTCTAGAAAGGTCCAGGGTGCCCACAGCCCTTCCTGTCTGAATCTTTAAGGTACCAAAGTTTCTCCAAAGTCTTCGATTTTAACCTTGCCTCCAGTGCCAGAGCTTGGTCCCTGGGGTCTTTTGAAGGAGGAAGAGCCTCTATATAGTCATGCACTGGAAGAGAGCTTTCCACCCTTTAAGTACAATCTTTGTAAACATGACCTAGTGCTGGTTTGTCTTGCTTGCATGTAGGATTCTCATTGCTCTGACATTCTTGGTGTGAGGCTTGTCTTTTCTACTCTGTCTCAGGCACTCGCAATTTTCCTCAGTGGATAAGAATTGATTTGCACCATGTCTCTCACTCCTGACTACTAAAGTTTCTTTGAGTGCTACTTTCATCCTCTGTCATGACCTTTGGGTTACCAAACTCTCCTTCTACCAGCCCTTCTTCTTTAGTTTCAAATGGCAGTGTTAATGGTTATGAAGCTGGGGAAGATGTTCAAAGCACCTGCCTCAGCACACCTGCTACCCACAGTTCCATGCAACACTCTTGGAGCATGTTCCGAATGGTACTATTGCTGTCACTGTATTGTGTAATGCCTTGACTCTATATCTACAGGCCCATTGTGCATAAAAGAAACAGATGCTGGACTCAGACCCTGAAAGTTAAATGGGCCATTTCAAGTTGAAGGTCAGCCTTTAGAATTGTTAGGAATCATCTAACTTTATACCATGACCGATGAGCTCCTATGCTAATGCAACAATGAAGTTATGAAATGCTTTAGAAAATACATGCATGACAGGCAACCTTAGCAGACACAGGTACCACTTAGATCCTCCTCCAAGAACAGACTTGCCCAGCTGCAGTAATGTGTGAGCTGATGGCCTTTCATGGCTCACCCCTCCATCTCAGTCTGACTTTGAACCAAGTAAGGTCCTGTTCCTCTCAGGGAGACCACAGTCAAAGACAGGAAAACCATGGTGCAGAATACCAGGCATTCCTGTCCAGTGGGTGACTCCTCTAGTAGGACATCTTTGGCCTGACCTCACTCTCTATTGGGTTAGTAAAGATTTCTTTCAAATCTGTATCATCTAAAGCCTCCCTATGTGCCATCACACAAACAATTCTGCTTCCTCCCTTTTTCTTTCACCAAAGTCAGTCCCCTATAAATCCTCTATCCTCCTAACTCCATCTTGCATCCAATTCCTGGAGGACTCAACTACAGTGCTATTATCTATAATCTGCTTGTTAACAAGGTTGCATGGCATAATCTGGAAAAAAATATAAAGAGAAGCAGGTGATGCATATATTTTCCTGACAGTACCACTATGCCTTTGTGGACCAGATGAGTCCAACAGAACCTTCAGCAAGTGTCTTAATTGTTGTTTATAACATACTAAAAAGACAACAGTGGGGAGCAATGTGCAGGCAGCTGCTTGCATTGCCATGTATGGAGTCATTTTGGGTAAAGGCAGGTGAGTATTTAAATGTATAATAAGGAGTTTTAGTCTTTGTGGACGTCAGGCAGCTTGGGATTTGTTTCCTTAATGCAAAGCTTCATTGTAAGCAGTGTAACAATTAGTATTTTAAACAGCTGTTGCCCTGTTTGCTTGGTTTGTGTTAGAAAACAACCACAAACATAAAACTTCAATATATTTATAATCTCATATTGGAGTGAATGATTAACTGAGCCAGGGAAGAGATTAGGGTAAGATAGTACTGTGCCCGGAGTACCCACAATGCTGATAGGTGAATTTAGGATGAAGGGGGTCTGGGGAAGTCATGCTTGTATCCTGGGAGCTCGATGAAATTCAAGCAAGAAGGAATTACTGCATAGCAGAGCAAACTTCAATCCCTCCACAGTGGATGGTTTCAGCTAAAGAGAACTCATCCGTAGTGAGCTGCTGGGGTTCCTTAGGGAATTTCTCCCTGCTGCTGTAAGAGCATGCAAGAATGTCTCCACTGTTTGCATTTGTTTCATTTCCAGCTCTTCAGACTGATTTCTCTCTCTGAGCTGAAAATGAGATTCCAAAAGTGAAGTGACTTTGTTAAGAGGAGTTTGGATAAAAGATGTGGTGGGGAAGGTTTCGAACACAGCCTTTTATAAGTGAGACATTACAAGCTCTTGGCCTAAAATTCAAGGATATTAGATTTGCCTCAAAATTGTAAATCGTAAGCACTCCTGAACCTAACAATCTATCGGTTTATTTGCGTACACTTCTGTGGCAGATTTTAAGGGTTGTATCCCTGTTTTATCTCTCTTGTGATCATGAACTTGGGGAAAAAAGGTTTATTTTAGCTCACAATTCCAGGTTGTAGTCCATCATTGCAGGGAAGCCAAAGGTGGAAAGAACTGAAAACAGCTAGTCACCTCACGTTCACAGTCAGGAGCACAGAGATATTAGTCCCGGCATGCCTAGTAGGCAGCTAGCCTTCCCTGCTCTTATAATGCCCAAAGCCTCCTGCCTAGGGAATGGTAATATGCATAGTGGGCTGGGCCTTTCCATGGTGGCACACACCTTTAATCCCAGTACTCGGGAGGCAGAGGCAGGTGGATCTCTGTGAGTTCAAGGCCAGCCTGGTCTACACAGTGAGTTCCAGGACAGCTGATTCTACAGGGAGACCCTGTCTCAAAAAAGACCAAAAAAAGAAAAAAAAAAAATCCTTCAGGCTAGAGAGATGACTCAGAGGTTTAGAGCACTGGCTGTTCCTGCAGAAGACCCAGATTCAAATCCCAGCACCCACATGGCAGCTAACAACCTTCTGTAACTCCAGTTTCAGGGGCTCCAATGGCCTCCTCTGTCCTCTGTGGGCACTGCAGAACACAGGTGCACTTACACACATGCAGGCAAAACACTCATACACATAAAATAAAAATAAATAAATTTTTAAAAGTTTGAAAAGAGAGAAAATAGGCATGTTCACAGGCCAATCTGATCTAAATAACCCTTCACTGTAATTACAGATTTATGCAGAGAAATAAGAAAAGTGATTGATAGGGTTTCACTACAGGAAGACGTCATTCTCTATTCTTCATCTGGTAGGACATGCAGCAGTTCTGATGGGCTTTTAGTCCCTTGTTGCTTCAAGATGGATTTATTGTTACTTCAGTGATAGGAACTATGAAGCTAGGGCTGGAGAAATGCCAGGATGAGCATTTTTTTTTGCACAAGTATGGGGATCTGAGTTCAGATCTCAGCATTTGCATAAAAAAATTGGGTGTGACCATGCCTACCTGTAACCCCAGCGCTCTTGGGTCCAATACAAGAGGATCACTGGGACCCACCTAGCTCCAGGCTCAGTGAGAAACTCAAAGGAAAAAGACAGGGCCATTGGTGGCTGTGATGTCAGGGCTGTAGGGGACAGAGACATGAGGACTGATAGCTAGGGCTTGCTGGCTGCCAGCCTAGCTCCAGGTGTAGAGAAATACCATCACTAAGGAATAGGTGGAAAGAGACAGAGCAGGAGACCCAATGTTCTCCTCTGGTGTCTATGCATATACTACATACCCCCTTCACACAAAAGAATTTAAATAAAAGAAACCATGATGCTGACAAGAGTGCTTATCATTTCTCAGAATCCATTTTTTTCTTCTGCCCATCTATTCATCTGCTCCTTATTTGCATGTTGCCTTTTCGTGCAACATTTCAATTTATTTGACAGGGCACTTTAGAATATTTGCTCCAAAACAAAAACCACAGACAAGATTCATTGCCAACAATATAGATCTTAATATTTTGGTCTCTGCTATGTCACGTTTCTTATTTTGTGGTGCTTCTTACTGTGTAACATGTTAAAGGACACAACCAATGTCTATTCGTAAGTCAATAACATGGGATATTTTGCCTGCTTCTACAGTGTTGGGGGTTGAACCAAGGGTGTCACACAGGCTAGGCAAGTCCTCCACTCTGAGCTGTATCCTCAGCTCTCTATTTAATCTTCATTTTGAAACAAGCTCACACTAAGTCACACATAGGCTAGCCTTGAACAGATGATCTTCATGCATCACCTTCCTGAGTGGGTAGAATCACAGGTCTGGAGCACCAGGCCTAGCTAAGACAGTTATCTTCTCTACTCTTTTGTAACCAAGAACAAGAACATGATCTAGACTTTGTTGTGTAGGAATGACTGTTAACAAAATTGACAGAATCTTGACTAATGACTTTTAATCTTGTAACCAAAAGGCAAACAAAGTCACAGAGCCATGAGGTGACCCGGGTCTGATGTTGATACCTTAGAACCCTAATTTACTTTAGGGAATGAATATGGGTGTGCTTGAGAGCTATCAAATCAAAGCATTGAAAAGTAGCACATTCATATTTGTATCTTCTCTGGAAACAGTGCGGACTGAGAAGAACACTTGACATTGTGTGTATGAGATGTTTTAGGCCTAGGGATGAAAGGGCAAGATTGCCTAATAAGATATCTTATTATTGCCTAATAAGATAAGATAAGCAGTTCTCCAACTGAAGCTTGAGAAAGTTTTTGAATAAAATTATGGGTGAGGCCTGGCTCAACAGCACAGTTTTAGAAGAGATCTGGTGGAACAGGCTCTCTCTGAATTTGGGTCAATTCTTAAAATGAAGTTGAGAGTCAGGCTGTTTATTCAGGTATAACTGTAATGCTGTCATGATAGAATTGCAGCCTAGTGACGAATCAGCCAAAAATATTACTTAATATTGTTACCAGAAAAGTGGTGCTCATGTGGTAGTATGTGGGTCGATGTATCCAATAACATCTAGAACACGTTATCAGGGAAATCATTGGTGTGCTTCACTAAACCTGTGGTTTCTGCCCATTTTTCTAACCTGCTGGTGCTTTCTCTGTTTCTATGAGATGCCTTGCATCCAGTCAGTTCTGTTGTTGTGGTTAAGAATGGTTGTAGTAGCTCAGTGCTAGAGAATTTGTCAGACATACATGAGCTCCTGGTTTTAATCCTAAGTACCACATCCTATCTGATGGACAGAAAGACAGATAGACAGATTATGGATGGATAGATCAATAGATAGGAAAGATAATCAGCTATATTTGAAAATATCATAATGAAGATCCCCAATACCTTCTGGCTTTGGGGAGCCTTGTCCTCTTCTTAGAAACAACTTGTCAAAAACAATTTCTTTAAAAGACTGAATTGTTGAAGAGAGAGAGAGAGAGAGAGAGAGAGAGAGAGAGAGAGAGAGAGAGGATGGCTACAGGCAAATAGCTACTATCCAGTATGGAAGGATCAGAATTGTGGTTTCACATTCTGTGAAAGGCTGTTAACCTCTTTTAATTTGGACAACAGCTGATTGCTTTCAATTTAGGATACAATATCTGGTCCAATGAACTATGGCCCATTTAATCAGCCCACAGGTTTTTGTGGCTGCATGTATGCCAGATATGCCTCTGACCACTTTTCTTTGGAAAGGAAAAAGACCATCAATGTTGTCTTTAAAAAACAAACTTTGAGATGACTCAGCAGTTAAGAGCACTTACTGCTTTTTCAGAGGAATCTGGGTTTGGTTCGCAACATCTCCACAATAGCTTACAACCATCTGCAATTCCAGTTCCAGAAGCCATGCCCTCTTCTAGCCTCTGTGGGCATTGTATGCATGTGGTGCACCTGAACTCATGCAGGCACACACACACACATACACACACACACATAAATTAATTTTCAAAAATCCATAAAATTGAAGCATAATTTCACTTAGGGCACTGAAAATGTATTAGAATCAGTATGATATATAAATGGCCTTTGGGATTTCAATATGTCTCTATTCCTTGGTAAGTCATCTAGCATTTGAACATGTCATAATGAACAAACCCTCATGCAATTCAAAAGACTTTTGCATAAAGAAGGGATGTGTACTGGCAGATCCAGGGAAGCTTGACTTGAAATATATTAAGAGTAGCTATGATTTCTCAGAAGATGGATACATAGACAGAGAATAGTAATATAGCCCATAAGGGAAAATATCTTGAGGCACTGAAATTAAATTAAAATATGATCTCCTCTTCACTTTGAATACCTGCATGATTACCAATTCGACAAGGATCTTTCATTTATCCCAACTCAACTTTACGGAAGTGCCTGAAGCTTACATTGTTGATAAGATGCTTGATAAAGCTTGCATAGGGGAAAATATCTTCACACTGCTTGATATACAAAATCGTATTAGTACTAAAAACAGATGGGGTATTTACTTAGGCAATAGTCAACAAATGGAAAGTACCTGGAGGACTACTAAATTTAGATAGTTTAAAACTTTGAAATTTTTTCAATTTAAATGGAGCACTGTGGTGAAATTTTCCTGGGTTACATAATTAACAGCTAAATGTACATAAAGCTAATTAGATGATTAGATAATATAAAGAAAGACCTCAGCAACAATGAGAACACGCCATCTCCCACTTTCCCATTTGCTGATGGTTCTGGCTCTGAACATGCAACAGCTGAAATCAAAAATAAATTTATACATTCCTTACTGTTTTGACCTTTCTTAGTTAAGTAAAGGAATTGTGGGAACCCAGAAAGCTATGAAATCTGGACAAAGGTCCTTAAATAGATACTTGCCACTACCTTGGAGCTAATCATGCAGTCTTTGAACAGTGCTGTTTTCGTATAAGAAATAGACACAAAAACAACACCAAACAATTTGTTTTGTTTGAAGTATGTACAGGATGAATGGGAACTGGGCTAAGAAGTAGAATAATTATATTTTGCTCCTTCTATAATGTGTGTGTGTGTGCATGAGAGAGAGAGACAGAGACAGAGAGACAGAGACAGAGAGACAGAGACTGAGAAAGAGACAGAGAGGGAGGGGGCCAGGGAGAGGGGGAGAGAGAGAGAGAGAGAGAGACAGAGAGAGACAGAGAGAGACAGAGAGGCAGAGAAAACACACGTGAGAAGAACAATTCCAATAAAGGAGAAGTGGGTGAGGTGTAACTGGATCTAATAAGAAACTCAAGTAGATGGGCACTAAAATGTAAGCAATAGATAATACCACTTAGACATTGGCAGTTTATGAGTTGTAATGGAAGGTGCATTGCAATGGGTTAAGGATATCTGCAAACATGCAGAATCAAAGAAAACTTTCCATAAAATTAACCTGAGTCATCAGAGCTTAGAACTGTACTTGACATAAAAATGTGCTCAAAAATGTGTTCGCCAATTATTTTGTAGTTCACAATTAGAAATAATGACATGACAAAAGCGATCGTTTGCTATGTTATGAAGCAAGGCATGCATGTGAACAGACAGAGAGCCTGTCATTTAAAGGAGCTATGATTTACATGTCTTTGAATTCCTGAACTCTTCCAGTGTGAAATGAGTGACAGTCTGAGATACAAAGAATGAACTTCGTTAATTAAATATATAATTGATATTGCAGATCTAGATGGGACTGAAGAAGTAATTTAAATCGTTCCCAGGTAATATTAAAACTAACATACTTACAACTCTTAATGATTTACCAAGGCTCTCACATATATTAACTTTATTGTGCATAAATCATCCTAGCTTATTGTTTTCTTCAAATTATCCCCAGTGAGATATGGAGGGAGCCTTGCTTCGTATGATATTTATAATCATCCAACTCACATGAATCGCTCTCTCATCTTGCTACAGGTTAAAGTCAAATCTTTTGTCTCACTTTGGAAAAGGAAAAAGAACTGTTTATCATAATTTATACAATTAGTCTGCATAAATCTTTCTCCAAATATTATTTTAAAGAAAGTTGTTACATAATTATAAAAATACTGTCTATTTTGGAAGAGAATTAAACCTTGAGTGAAAAATATAAACTACTCATGAAAAAATAACTAAACAATAAACAATAGCTCTACTACGTAGAAATATTTTCTTCTATTTCCTTTGAGTCAAAAGATATTTTCCTCAAAATTTAGTGTTCATCATTTTGGTTTTCCAGTCTTCATTTTGTATGTTTCTGTTTCTTTGTGTGTATATATACATGTGTGCCAGTGCATATTCACTTGTGTGTACATGTGTGTGGAGGTAAGGGGTTAACCTGCACATTGTTTCTTGAGACAGGGTCTCTCACTGGCCTACAACTCACTAGTTAGGCTAGGCCAGCTGGCCAGTGAATCCCAGGGACCTGTCTTTCTCTATCTTCCCAGCATGGGGGCTATAAGTGTGTGCCACCATGCCCAACTTTATGTACATGGGTTCCAGGACTTGGACCCAATTCCTAATGGTGTCCTGGTAGCATATTATTGACTGAGCCATCTCCCCAGACCTAGCATTCATTTTTATATCATATACATTTAACTGTGTCATTAGCCTTCTTTACTACACCCTCTTAATATCCATATTGCATTCATATAATATACCACATAAATATACTCTTCTGTATCCTTTTTTTCTTATTTGGGAAGTTTTGAGATTGTTTATAGGTTTTATTATAAATAACATTGGATTAAATGTGTTTTGGTCAATGGTGTTCACAATTTTTGCTTTGACTGCTAGGTGCTGAATTTGAGAGCAACATTTAAAGTTTTATAACAACATAAATGTGGGTTTTCAAACATACAACCCCTTTAGACACCTAGTTGAACATTATTCCTGGGCCTTGCAATAGTGGAAATGTGATGGTTTGTGATGTCATTGGGCAAATGGTAAAGGAATGAGAAGTGGGTGTTTGAATTCATACAAAATGGCCATCCATCAAGAATCAGCCTTTTTTTTAATTTTTTTATTTTATTTTATGAGTACGAGTGTATTGCCTGCATGTATGTAAATACACCCATGTCGTGCAATGCCATAGTGGTCAGATGATGGCATCATATTTCCCTGGAACTGTAGTTACAGATGGCTCTTAGCTGCCATGTGGGTGCTGGGAATCAAACACTCTGCAAGAGCAGTCAGTGCTATTAACTGCCGAGCCATCTTTCCAGCCCCCACGAGATTCAGCATTTTCTGTCTGCACTCTCCCTGGAGGAAGATGGAGAGGACCATCTGGGGCTTTTAAGCCTCACAGGCATAAAGGCTCCTCCTCATTTCGCACATATATGATTTTATTTTTCCAATTATTGTGTAATTTAAGGCTATGTTGTTTATCATGATGCTTGATAAAGATGCCCTTTAAGAAATCAAAGAATAATGGTACACTTAGCCATTGCTGCTTCTAAATAACTGAGAAATAGAAAATATCCTATATTATAGATGTAACCATGATACTCAATCAAGACCAATCACTCCACACTGTGAAAATAGCCATATTAATGCACTTATGTCAAAATACCAGATGATAATGATTGTTGGTTCATTCATACACAGTAACTCTGCATTCATATCACACACACTCCAGTGAGTGAGAAAATAATTTATTTTTCACAATTATCTTTCCTTATTTATATGTGTTCACTTTGATTGCTCAATAGAAATTCATTAAATAGGGCTGGGAGATGTCCCAGTCATAAAGTGATTTCTATACAAGCATAGGAACCTAGTTTTGATCCCTAGCATACAAGTAAAATGCCAGGCATAGCACTGTGTGTCTGTAATCCCTGTGCAGGGGCATGGAGGTAGGAGGATCCCAGGGTGTTGCTGGCCAGGCAGTATGACCAAAATGCAGAGCTCCAGATTCAGTGAGGAACCCTGTCTCCAAAAAAATGATGTAAATACAGGAAAACACTGATGTCCACCTCTGGGTTCCAAAGGAACACTCGGGGATATTCATACACCCACAGGCATATGCCACCCATGTATGCATGCACATACATACACACATGTACATATACACAGACAAATTTATTAAATAGGTGAATGGCTGGACATTACTTATGATACGACTGAATAATATGATAAGTATATTTGAAAAATATTAATAAGATTACACAGTACCAAAGACAGATTAGTTAAAATAGATAACAGTGCTATATACTACTAACAGGGAAAATGTTCAACCTATAGAAAATAAAGCTTTAATCTTATGAAGTGTTCTTATATTTTGATTATGCTGCAGTCAATCATTATAGAAAATAACTATGAATTTTTAAGTTAATCTTATTTCATCAGTTCTTTACACCAAGGGGCTGTTTATTTTATGTCTTTGTTTTATTTGACATTTAACTAAAGCTAGTTTTAAAATTGTGATAAATAACAGAGCATACTTTCCAGGTTCATAAGAAGCAACTTCTGAATCTTCCTAGATTTTTAGGCAATTTGATAAGATAAGAAAATGCTTAGAGTAACTAAAAAAGAAGGATAAGAAGATAGATAATGGCTCATTTGAGTCTCATCAATGAGTCTCATTTCATGAGAAGAAATGAACATGACACAGAATGTATTTTAGAATACAGAACTGTCACGCTCTCTGAATTGTCCATATATCCTAGTTACTTTACGCTGCTGTGACAAAACACTGAACACAACTAACATGAGGAGGAAGGAGTTTACTTCATCTTATTCTTCTGTGGCAGTCCATTATTGAGAGAAGCCAAGCCAGGAACTCAGGCAGATCAGGAACCTGGAGGCAGAAACTGAAGCAGAGACCACAGAGGATGCTGCTCACTCGCTTGCTCTTCTGGCCCATGCTCAGCCTGATTTCTTATACAACGCAGGACCACCTGCCCAGGGGCGGCACCAGTTACAGTGTGCTGGGGTCTCCCATATCACCCAAATATTCCTCAGAGACATATTTGCAGGCCAATCCAACAGAGGCAATCCTCCAACTGAGGTTCCCTCTTCCCAAGGGAGTTGACAACTGAACTGAAATTATCCAAACGCCATGTCAGGGTGGGAAGAGCCATGTGTATTAGAAATGCATTCTAAATGGAATAGCTTTCTATTTAGAATGTAACTGGAGTTACAGACATATACTGGTAACTTTGTTTCCAGTACTTACTCTCATTGGGAAGTTCCAGTGATGAGTGCTTTGCTGGCTACTAATGGGTAAGAAGAAGTCTTAGCTCTGAGCTGCTAGGCTAGAACAGAACACTTGGTCAGTGTTAAACCTATACTTCTGACACAAATACAAGAATGGAAAGATGACAATCAGATCATTTTATGACATTCATGAATGTTTATCAAAATTACAATTTACCAAGAGTAGAAATATTCTGATGGACCAGCCAGATGGCTGGTCCAGTGGGTAAAAGTGCTGCCAAGCCTTATAACCTGAATCTGGGACACAAATAGTGGAAGGAGAGAATCAAACCTGATGAAATTGTCCTCTGGACTCTACCTGTGCAGCATAGCATGTGTCCGCACCCCTCACATGCACATACAAAATAAATAAACTTTTAAAAAGAAATATTTTGATATCTTATTTCTATGATGTTTCTTACCAAGTCTACATTACCAGTTGAAATACATACCCTATAACGAATTTCCAGAGTGACTAGCATTATTAAGTTTTCTGAAAATTACATATACAAATTATACCCTGATATATAAAATACATTTCATTATATTTCTTACTTATTAATTAGGAAATGAAAAATTGTAAATATTCTATATTTCATACCCATACAACTTAAGGAAAAGCCAAAATATAAAGTTTTCCTGGTCTTAAAAACAAGTCAGGGAAGGGGTTGGGGGTTTAGCTCAGTGGTAGAATGCTTGCCTAGCAAGTGCAAGGCCCTGGGTTTGGTCCTCGGCTCCGAAAAAAAATAAACAAGTCAAGGAGAAGTTCCTTTTCAATTTGTGTAAGTTCTAAAGAAATGGGAAACAGTTCAGTTTATTCTCTTGCATACTGTTTTCTTTTGGGGATTAATTGTCATGGTTGGTGCATAACAGAGACCTAGACTCATAACAAAAACATACATGTAAACACTTGAGCACCTTTACACATGTTTATTTTATTTGTACAGTGGTATTTGCAACTTATGTTCATGTTGCATGATCAGTCTTATAATTACTTTTACTTGGTGATTCAGTGAGATTTCATTCATTGACAAATATTTATTGAGTTACTCTATGGGGGCTTGACAAAGTGATTCTTTTCATAAAGTTTTCATTCTAGAAAATAACACAGTAAAAAAAAAAGAAGAATATATAATTCAAGTTTGTGACAGTTGTGCATCAAGGTAGGAGGATAAATGAGACAGTGATAGGTGTACTGCTGTGTCATGTGGTAGATGTGGTAGATGAATCACTTGGGACCTAAAGAAGCCATTGATGTGTTTTTATAATTGCCTTAAATTCACAAATTCATATGATTAACTTTTCTTTAATCAAAGAATTTGAATTAGTCTAAGCTAAAGATGATTTTCTTTTCATCCGAATGTCGTCCACAAGTCAGTGATGATCCTGGCACACATTAGGTGCAAGAGATTATGAACACATCCATCACCTTGGGTAGAATAAAATACTACTTCCAAGCAAAAGTTATGCTTAGGCATTTTGTTTGATCATTGCCTGTTTTCATTCTCCAGTTTTATATATAACACAGGAACACAAAACCGAGACACAGGTGTTAGGAATCTCTGAAAAGTTAGGTGAATTCTTAGCCAAGTGACTCACTCACACCAGCCCTACTGAATGATTCAAATGTTTGCAAAGCTACATATTGTCATAGCTTCTATAAAACCTTTTACTAGCAGTTAAACCTGCAAATGCTTGTGCTCACATTCATATGAATAAGGCTAGAGAGTAAGACTTTCTTCATGAAAGAGAAAAGAAGATGGTGAGAAAAGAAAGCTAAAGAAAACGAGACCTTGGAAACTGAGTTAAGTCCTCCAAAGCATCATGGCCCTTGGGCTTTGCTATATATTTAATAACAATGCCATCTGTTTAGAGAAGACTAAGGAAGAAAGGCTGTTTTTGCTATTCAGACATAGGTTTGCAGTGATATTAAATTAATTGAATCCTTGTACTTCAAAAGGAAATACCTTTTATTAAATGTCCACTTGGTCACTATCTGATGCTTCGGTTAGGGGAGGCATTCAGAGAAATGCAACTCCATGATATGATGTCACTGTCTTAGCTATGACAAACTCTTCTTCGAAGAAAGGATGCTCTGCCTGTCAAGTGGTCATGGATTCCATTTCTACCCTGTTCATTCCTGACATGGAGGTGAACATGGCTGGCTGGTCCTTTCCCAACTTCATCCCTAGGACAAGGAGAACTCACTTCATGCTTCTAGGCTTGGATCTCCAGTCCAAAACATGAAGCCCCCTTGTCCAGATCTGCTTCCTAGAACCCTCATGTTTGAGCTGTTTCTTTAAAAGGATGGCACGTCTAGATGCATGAGTTTATGGAGCTAGTTTCTCTGCTTCTATTTTACCCCTTCACCATTTCCTTGCATCAGATTGCTTTAAACAATTTAAAACAGTCAAACCAAAAATACACTTTACACAGCAAAGTTATTTAATCTTTCTCACACAAGCAAGCAGAAGTTCTCTTTAAAGATATACAAATAATGTATGCTTGTGCCCACAAACACACATACATATATTCTAAATGTAATGAAGACAGTGATAATATGGAAGTTGAACCAGCCATAATACCCCTACAGGCAAAATCTTGAACTAGGTAATTTGTCTTTGAAGGTCTGTTTTGGTTCATTATTTGTCTTAAAGTGATTTTTATCTGCCCTCTGCCAAACAGTTTCTTCATGCTTAAGTGCAAATACTGTTCAAAATAGCTAAAGCATGGGGCTGTGGAGATTCATCTTTGGATAGAGTATTTGTACCTAAGCGCAAGGATCAGAGTCAGATCCCCAGAACCCACGTAACTCCTGGGTGGGCGTAGCAGCTCTCCTGTAATTCTAACCTCAGAATACGGACAGGGGATCCATGGAATAAGCTGGCTAGTTAGGCTAGTTTCCCTAGCATTAGGTGAGCTTTGGTTTTGATTGAAATACCTTACTTCAGTGAATAAGCAGGAAGAGTCCCAAAGACATTTTCTGATCTCCAAGTGTGTGCATGCGTATGCAAGCACACACACACACACTCGCTCCAGTTCTCACACAGAGGCAAATGCGTACAAAATAGACCTATATCACATATACCCAAATACTCATCAAAAAATCAAATCAAAAATCAAATGTCATGGAGACTATTTTCCTTTGTTCTGGATTCCTGGATTCTTGGGATAGTGTTGGTAGTCTAATCAATCATAAGGTCTGGAAAACTGAATTGTAAAATGATAGCCAGCTAAGTGAATCATTGAGAGACATACTGAAAAGCATAAAATAAGTGAGAATTAAAGAAAATTATTATATAAAGTAGATCTCTGATAGTCAGATGACAGACTTGAAGTTTCCACTGTTTGTGAAAGATTTCATAGAACACATATTCACATGGCATATGGCAAGTCTTGACATTTTCTTATTCTACTTAGAAATACAACATAATTTTTTGAATGGATTGAAAATCTTATGTGAAATGACTCCCAAAGAAATTCACTTGCTACTTTTTATGATGGAAATTAAGAAAGAAATGAAATGGTTATTAAAATGTTGACGAGCCTTGGCCAGAAAATAGAAGTTCTGAATAAATTTGGTGGTGACTCACACAAAAATGAATACACCACATACTGTATATGGGGGAAAAAATGGGCTGTTTGAAAATGCTTCAGCTAGTGTTCAATTCAGAATTTATGTTAATAGTGTTACAAGCAACTTTGGTTCTGCTTCTATAGAACCATATGGGAATTGTTTAAATACTTCAGTTTTATTTTACTGCATTTTATGAGGAATATTATATATTATAGAGCTACTTGGGAACTCAAGGACATGAACAGTCATATCCCTATGAAAAGGACACATCCCTATGAACAGTCAAGTCTCAGCACCACTAAATTTACTTTTCCCATATTACATATTTTTAATTCTTCCAGAAACATTAAAATTTGGCATCTTTGACTTATTATAGAACTCTATTTTGTTTTTAAAAACAGTATTTTTAAAATGTGTTTAAATTTGACTATAAAACACCTAAAACTTGACTAAAGATGTTTGAAGAACTACAACTCTACAACCTCATTTAGGTATTTATTAAATATATATGTGGTAAATATATATTTAGTGGTGTATAAAATATAAATATATTTAAATGAAGCATGCTTGTGTGTGTATGTGTGTGTCTACGTGTGTGTATGATGAAGCAGGTGTTTTCTTGTGTATAAATACAGGTGCATGTGTACCACAGTACCTGTGTGCCACAGCACATGTGTACCACAGCACATGTGTACCATCACAGGAATTAAAAGGTCAGAGGACAACCTTGGAGGATCGGTCCTCACAGTTTACGTTGTTTGAAGAAGGGTCTCTCTTGCTGTTTGTCACTGTATGCTAGCCTTGCTGGCCCATGGGTTTCCTGAGGTTCTCCTGCCTCTGCCTCCCAACTCCCCACAGAAACTCTGTAACCTCTTCCATTTTTAACACTGCTCAGGAGAACTGATGCTCCTAATCTGTCCTTTTGTGATCTAACCTATAATACAGGAAGTCAAAGAAAAGTTCCCTGCCTCCTTCATGGATTGTACAACTGGGGGGCAGGGGGTGGAGGGAGGTTGGTAGACAGGTAACTACTATTAAGAAACTGATAAAGAGCAAAATAGAGGAGGCTAATTTAAATCTAATGATTGTTCTCCAGGAGATGCAATTAGAAAATAAAAATAACTGAACTAACACGAATGATTAAAAATTTAGATTAGACAGATTAGATTTAAAGTCAGATGCTTGAAGTGATAGAGTAACACTTCTGAGAGTTGGAGATCAGGATGATCAAATTGAAGAGAAAAGAAGAAAATTAGTGATGAAATAAGAGCATCAGAGAAATTCAGGTGACATGAGATGCAAAGGAAAGAAATTCCAGTTGTGGAAAAACAGAGAAAGGAGTGGAAGGGAAAGCACACAAATAAGACAATAAAACTTCCCAAGTTGCAGCAAGATGTGAGCCCATGACTGAATGAGCTCGCTAAGATTCAGTGGGATTAATTCTGCAAAAAGCCACACACCTAGACATAATCAGGGCAATGTCTGACCTCCGATGCTGATGAAAATATTCTTTTTACCAGTCAGAAAGTTTTCTTACAAAAGAAAGATTATCTGACTATGCTATTAAAAGAAAAAGACCATGATCCAAAATACAATACTCAAACACTACAGAAATTTCACAATGGTTTCCAACATTCAAGAATTCAAAATAACATGCCACCCATGCACAGACATCTGAAGGAAAGCCACCCAGTCTCATGGAGATTTCATTGGAGGCAAATGTGTTCTTTCCAGTAAAAGAAAAGCTCAGAGAGTAGGTGGAATTCAGCAGTTTCCCAAAATTTACATGATAATTCTGCAATTAAGAAATAGAACAAGGAGGAGGGGGGCTGGAGAGATGTCTCAGCGATTAAGAGCACTTGCTGCTCTTGCAGAGGAGGACTGGGGTTTGATTTCCAGCACCCACGTGGTATCTAACAACCATCCATAATTTCATTTTCAGGGCATTCGATGCCCTCTTCTGGCCCCTGCAGGCAATGTATGACATAGATGCATTTAGATGCATGCAGGCAATACTAAATGCATTAAATACACTAAAAATAAAAATAACATTTTTTAAAAGTAGAACAGAAATTGATACAAAAATTTAAAATTCCACATATCTGTGTGTTTAACAAAAGCCTGTGACTAAAAAAATTTCAACTATTGAGCAAAACACAGGAATTGTGAGTTGTACAGGAGATCATATGTTTGAGGCATTTAGGCCACGCAAATGGCAGGTGCAGCCAGCCAGGTCATTGTCTTTGGTGGAGCTGCTTGACCAGAATGTTACTCTTGGTCTAGTCGTTGGTGGTTCATTTGACAAAGGGAAGAGACAGACTAGAGAAAAGGGTCAGAAACAGGGAATGACCCTCTTCAGTCAATGAATTATTTTCAAAGTATAATGATTTAAAAAGTCACAGGGTCCTTGAGCGAATCTTTGGAGGGGGGTGTTAAGTGTAAGAATACATCTTATAAAAGTTTAACCTGTGAAGAAAAATAGTTCTTTTGCTTAAAGAATTATCAAAGTTAAAAACACAATCTTGTCTGCCTTCCTATTTTTAATCTTCTATGTTCTGGTAGGATTGATTCTTCCTAGTTTCTGCTTCCAAAAAAACTAATATAATTTTTCAAAGGATGGTTGTAGTGCCATTTCAGTGAATGAGAATATTTCATACAATATTACACTTTAATAAAACCTGAAGACCTGTTATTATATGGAAAAAAATAATCAATGTTTTTTCTTTCGGATAAGGCATTGCAATGTTCTTATTACTACATACAACCTAGCAATATAAAATCAAGTTATATTCTTAGTAGAATTAATCCATGTCCAGCTAATCATATGACTAGAATACGGTTCAGAGATAACAAACATGCTTATCAAAGCCACATAAGGGAATTAGAACTGAAATACCTTCATTTACATCTCTAAAATGCACCAGAAAAATACAAGAGTAAAAACAAGGCCAAACCAAGCACGGAAAGTTTAGTGTCCATGAATGCACAAAAGTGTAAAATATGATTTGTGCTGAGGAGTTGACATCACAGGGGGCTGCCAGTGGTGCGGAGCGCTCTGAGGTGAGGCATTTGCAGTTGTTTTTATAAATTGGTCTCTGCAATTACTGGCCTTGCCAGCAGTCACAGTGGCTTCTCATCAGTCCCCTTATCACTTACTATCCTCTCTACCCGGAGAAGGACAATTCAATTTATTTTTATGACAGAACACACTATTTCTGAAGTTTGGTTGAAAGCTGCCGCCTCTACTCTGTGTATTTGACCTATAATTTTTGATACTTTTGTAAAAAAGTACTGTTAAACAAGCCCCCCAAAATAGCATAAAAATATACAGTGCTTCATCCACTTTTTTAATGCTGTGACGGTCTTTTGAGAGTCTCGTGTGTGTTTAATTGTCTCAGCTGTTGTCTATGGACTGAGAAAGGCCTTCTTTTGTTTAAATGTGACAGATCAGTTAGAACTGAGGCAACCACCATTTAGGGCTATTGATTTCAATGTGACATTAAAAGCCCCAAATTCACCATTATTCTCTTCAATTGTCACAAACAAAGGTTAATAGTAGTGGAGTTTGGACTGAAGGAATCAAAGAAAGATTGCCAACTGCAATTAGCATTCTGCTTCTCTCTGAGGCACAAGTCAGTCTGGGAAGATCTATTCCCCCAGATTCCTTGTGTTATCATCAGTTTTTTTTAAAGTGCCTTTTTCCAAAAGGAGCATAAACTTGTTAAAAGAAGTGAGAATGTAGGGTCATAGCAAATCAGCACATTTAAAATCATACACAATTTTAAGATGTAGTCTGCGTCATAAGGTAATGCTTTGCGCTTTGCTGTTTCTATAGTGGCAAAGTAATGATTCTCAACTGTGGAAAAAGGGTATAGAGAGTGATTAAATGACGTTTCAGCACTTTAGTTCATGTAGAGGTTACCAGCTAGAGGGGAAAAGGTTTGATTAGGTTTATATCTTCTTTGAGAAATCTTAAAGGAACGCACACAACCCCCTTAATATATGAGCACTGGGCTACAAATGGCTGAGGTATGAAGGAACAAAGTCCCCTTACAATAGTAAATAGGTAGAAAGTAGCTGGCATGATACTATAAATCTTGACCAAAGCAATGTCGTTACAAAAGCCTGTTAGGTCTTTACAATTTCAACATGTTAATATTTGTATTGTGATTTACCATCTATTTTCCCCAATGGTAAAAGGAGAATTAGGTGTCCTCTACTGTTGACTGCAGTATTTTTTAAACAAGCAGTTAACTTTTTAAAATTACTCCAGAAGATTTAATTGTTGCTAATACAACACCAAGCAGGGCTTATAGAGTATTAGTAAGTGATATATCTCATTATATAATAGAAAAGATTTTATTTTGATTTCCATTTTCCATGCAGGTATAAGAGCATTCTACCTGCATATATGCTAGTGCACCATGCACATGCTTGGTGCCTAGGGACACCAGAAGAGGGCCTCAGATGCTCTGGAATTGGAGTTAAGACTGAGTGTTAGCCACTATGTGGATGCTGGGAACCATACTCTGGTCCTCTGGAAGAGCAGTAAGTGCTCTTAACCTCTGAGCCATCTCTCCAGCTCCTGAGCCTTTTTGTTTTTGTTGCTGTTTTCTGAGACTCTAGTCCAAGCTGACCTTCAGCTCACAGCAATTTTCCAGCTTCAGCCTCCCAAGTGATGGATTATGGACCACCAATCTCAGCTTTGCATTTTGAAATATGACAAAAAAGAACCCTACATCAAACAAATGAAATTAAGATAATATATGATTGGCTAGTCTTTTTTTAAAAAAAGGGGAAAGTTACCAAAAGTTGAACTGTAACTGTCATTTTAAAGAATTTTGTAAGTGGGGTGTTATTAAAAATAAACATGGCTTGTTCTTTGAATAGATAGACCAGTCTCTAAGACAGAGATGATTATAGTAATATGACTTCTCTCTTAATATAACAACAGTGCTAGTGAATTATTTTTATTTTAAAACAATAGGTCCATTTTTCAAACATTTGGAGTCAAGATTAGCAACTTTTAATTTTTTTAGTGGTGCTAGAGATTGAACCAGGCACATGCTGTACCATAGCCCTACATTAGTTACCCTGTAAAACACACAAATGGGTATAGAAATATACCTGTGTGTCAGAATTCCAAGTAAAGACAGGAGGATCCTGAACTTGAGGTCAGCCTTGGCTACATAGCAAGTTCTAGGCCAGCCTGGGCTATACAGATAGACTATGAATCAAATATTAAACCAATAATAAAAAAATCACAGGAATTAAAAAGAGTTCCTATATATAACTGTACTGACAGTTATATAAAGAATAAGATTTCCCAAGGCTGGAGAGGTGGCTCAGCAGTTAAAAGCACTTTCCCAAGTTCAGTTTCCAACCCCCACATCAGGTAATTCACAACTGCCTGTAACTCAAAAATATTCTCTTTTCCAGTTCCATAAATTGTGCATATTGGCACCTATTCTTCCATAGCCTATGTTTATATAGATAAATTATAAATAGTTGTACATACCATTACTCAAGAAGATTGTTGTTCTGTTATCTTTACTAAGTGTGTGTGTGTGTGTGTGTGTGTGTGTGTGTGTATTTCACATTGATGTATATGAAGTTCCACTCATGATTAAAGCATAGTCTGCTTTGTTCTTTTTAAAATGGGCAGAGTGCCCATATGATGGGCAAGCCATCATTTACACAGACATTCTTTAAAGAATTCCTTAAGTGGTTTCCGGTTTTTTGAATTACAAAAAGTTCTATGCTGACCAACCTCAAAAATGCTTGTGTACTGACTATAATTTTATTTTATTTTATTTATTATTTTTATTTTATACGTATCTGTGTATTGCCTGCATATAGGTAAGTGCACCCTTGTGCAGTGCCCTCGGAGGTCAGAAGAGGCTGTCAGATCCCTTGGGACTGAAGTTACAGACAGTCGTTAGCTGCCATGTGGGTGCTGGGATTCGAACCTGGGCCTTTGAGAACAACTGATGTTCTTAACTGCTGAGCCATCTCTCCAGGCCCCTGATTCCCCTCCCAAAAGGTAATAGTGTTTCCTTTCCCTTTGATAAAACATGAAAGTGTCAGCTGTCTCCCACCTTTCACCTTACCCAGACATTCTTTGTGAATCCAGCTGCTGAAAGATTTATAATATGTGTTGGCTTAATTTGCATTTCCATGCTGACCAGCTGGGGTGAATCTCTTTCCATGTTTACTGGATGTTTATAATGCTTCTTCTTTGGACTGCCTATCCTTTTCTTTAAACTGAGTTGTTTGCAGTTTTTTTTGTTAATGGCTAAAAGTCTTTTTTTCCTAATGTCCTTTCCCCCCTTGTTCACGTGAACTATGAAAGCTCATTTTTGAAAGATCATAAGTGCAAAAAGAAGATGAAAATGTCCACAGCTCTGAGATCAGAAGGAAAATATTTCTGGCACAGATTATGTTGGCAAGTTCAATGGCAGCCTATACTATCCATGGTATTTTGACACGCTTTCTCTTCACTCAGCCAAACAACTTTAAAATTACTCTCTCCTCCTATTTAGGCACAAATACCGTTTTCAAACTTGCATCAAAATAAAACAAACATGAGAAAACAATAAGTTCTCGTTATGAAGGAAAATTTCGTTTTAAAAATTCTGACTAAGTGTAGCTGCTCCATCAAGCCCCCCCCCCAGCTCCTGTCCAGGCTAGAGCTTGAGGACCATGACCGAGAGTACAAGAATGTGTCTTCATGACAGGCAGAGAACAAGAAGCTAGGAACAGTTAGTTGTTCGTTGCAACAGTGTGTGTGAACGTGCTCCATTATGTAAATCCATCTCATGGACTTTAACCTCCAGTAGAACTCTATGAGATGAATTCTATAGTACCCTCTGTTACAGTAGCAAGAAACCCCTTCAGAGAAATCTGATTACGAGGATAAGATCCCTGGTCTGGATGAAGACCCAGCTTTCCAGGTTTTTTGGGTCAATCACCAGTCATAGAACAGGTTCAGCTTAAGTCATGCTAAAGAAATGGAGGAGTAGCTAATGTATTAATGAAATGGTGGACTTTCCTGCCCAGATCCCCACTCAGTGTACACTACCTTGTAGGCTGGCAGCAGCCATGTACCTCTATAAGTCCATTTTTCTGAAATCTTCAGAAAAGCATAACCTCTTTTCTTCTTCTTTCTCTCTTTTCCATGCATGCTTTCCCTAACACTCTGAGCTGTCCTAATATTTGAGAGAGTATAAACTCTCTCTCTAAAACTCTCCTCTCCACCATGTGGTTGCTAGTTTGTCATGTGTCTGACCTCATTATTACTATGGAATATCTTGGCTATTCTTGGCAATTCTAACATTCTTACAAAAACATAATTCAGTAGATTCTTTTACTTTCTTGCGTTTAATCAGAGGACATATTAAATAATATTGTTTTTCCAACCTACATTTTTATATGTGTTTTATCTATAATTTCCTTTTCTAGCTTTAACGCACTGCCTTGATGAGAATACAGCAATGAAGAATGGATACACTTAGAACAGACATTGTTTTTATTTTGGGTCTTAAAGAAATACTTTCCACAATTCATTCACTTAATATTAAGTTTGATGTGGACTATAGATATTTTGAAAACATCTGATTATTTTATGGATGTTTCTTAATTGACGTTTTTCTAAGATTTAATTAAAATTTATTGACAAGTTTTTATTTCTGTTTGTATGTGTGTGTTTGCATGTCACTGTACACGTCTGGAGATCAGATGACAACTTGTGGAAACTGGTTCCCTCCTTCCACTATATGAGTTCTGAGGATTGAACTCAAGGTATATAGCTTAGTAACAAGTGCCTTTACCTGCTGGCTATCTTGCCAACCCTTGTAAGGTTGACAAGGGTTGACAAACACATTTAATCTTTATTGATTATGCACATAGCCTGCCTAATAACATGTTATTTTTTGAGAATTTCATACATTAGTACTTAACATAATTTCCAACCCTCCCTCTCCCTCCTCAACTCTCCCCATGTCCCCACTCCCTGTCCATTTTGTGACTTCTTCTTTATTATTATTGCACATATAGAGGTATATATATGTGTGTGTGTGTGTGTGTGTGTCATGTAGTGGTGCTTGTTTGTGTCTATGTTTAGGGATGCCCATTTGGTATTAGATAACCTTTCAGGGAACCAATCAGGGAAAAAAACAGTTCTCCCTCCCTCAGCAGCCATTGGTTGCTTGCAGCTTTTCATCTAGTGGTGGGACCTTGTGAAATTTTCCCTGTCCACATTGACCTGTCAACTACAATTGTTATTATACAGGTATTCTTTAGGCAACTGTAATGTGGAGATTTCATTGATGCAGTTTTCCTGTTATGAATGGAAGTTCCCAGAAAAAAAAAAAAAACAAAAAAAAAAACCTGGATCTTCAAACTGAAACTTCTGCAAGGCTGGTGAACTAATTAAAGCTTGAGCGACTGTGGAGAGTTTGAAAAGTTACAGGTCCAGAGCCTAATTAATATTTTGGACTGTCTGTAGCCCCTTAAATAGCCATTTCCTGACCACCACTGTTTCTGACTTAACATCCTGAGACTAACAAGAGAAAATACTTTTGAAATGCACTAACTTAGCAGACCACCAACTTCCACCAACCCAAGGGCTAAGAAGCCTTCAGACGGCATCCAAGGCCTATAGCAGAATTCTCCCCTCTTTGCTATAACCCGTATCTCTGATGTCTCCACCAATGTATTTGAAAAGTGTTTTGATTTATGACTTTATTTGTTCTACCACTATAAAAACTTCATGAAACTATTATCATGTTAGAACATGAAGTTTGGAGTGACCTAAATCTGTGTTTCCAGGCCCTGGTCACTCGTGTTTGGCTCCAGAATAAACTCTTACTCCCTTCAAAGTGCGAGTTGTGCTTTTGCATCAATACTGTCCTGTCTCCAAGATAACTGTCTAGTAGCACATATCCTGATTCTTTGGCTCTTGCTATCTTTCCACCATCTCTTTCACGATGTTCCCTGAGGTTTAGGTTTCTGGGTTGCATTGTAAATATATCAGTTGGGGTGGGTACCCACATCATTTATTCTCTGAATTTTGACAAGCTGTGGAACTTTGTAATAGTCTCCATCTGTTACAAAAAGAAGCTTCTTTGGGGAGTGGTGAGAACTATACTTCTCTGTGGTTATAAGGATAAGTGTTTAGAATATAGTTAGAAATTATATTGGTTCCTTCAAAGGAGTTTTTTAAAGTTATTAATTGAAAGTGAATTTAAAATTTTTAATATGTTGAGATGGTTCTATGATTTTCCCTTTTAACCCATTAATGCAATAATTGACACTAATTGATTTTTAAAAGTCAAACCAACCTTGCTTGTCTGAGATTTAGCCTGTTAATGCTTTGTTTAATCTTTTATTTCTATGTTCCCTAGGTGGACTGGGCTTTAATTGTTATTGTCACATTGACTTTTCAATATCAAGATTAGCTGGCTTCATAAAATAAGCAGAAGGACTTTTTGATCCTCCCTTCCTCCCTCCTTGCCTCCCTCTTCAAAACCATCAAATCTTCCAGGATGGATGCCTTGTCTAGCTGTCTGGAAAGCCTGGGTTGTGTTGTATGCACTAAAATGCCACCTGACTGGAAGGCTGGTCAGCCATTCTACAGTTAAAATGGAAATTAGGAATCTTTTTGACTAATTAGGTTACAAACAACTTGGGCTTGTATGGTATATTCATGGATGTTAAGAAGGCATTGTCACAATTAAGGTTTTTCAGAAAATCCTTTCCAAGAGGATGTTTTCTATCAACAAACAGAAGCAAAATTAAATACCCGATTAACAAACATAATGTCCTCTTTAATAATTCTCAGCACCCTGGTAATTCTGCTCATATTGCTGCACTATCTACAATGCTTTCCTTTTGTGTCATGTTTTGAATAATTCAATTAAAAGTCTGACAAAGCAATGACAAGGGATTAAATGTTGTCGGATTGTAATTCGAAATAAAAACATAAGCACTTTGGGAACATTTATTAAAATTCTACAAAACCTTTCGGAGCATCTGAGATTGTTGGAGTTTACAAAACAATTAGCTAACTACTTGGCCAAGTCATACTCCTTCTTTTCTTTCATCCCCTCCCCTCCCTCCCTCCCTCCCTCCCTTCCTTCCTGTCACTGAATTCTCAACAAGGAGGGAAAACAGAAATGAATTGTATGTCCCACTTCAGAATGTCTGTAAGATATCTCCATTGTGGGTTCTCTGGAAAGGAGGGTGATTCTGTGATTGCTTTCCTGGACATCCTGAGGGAAACCAGCTGAGGGAAAGCAATGAGCACAGCTTGAGAAACAAGTATGGGAGGCACCTGGAAGGCTCACCCATAGGCTGATCACTTTGACCTTTCATCTGGAAAAATCTCAGTGTCACAATGTAATATGAAGGACATGGAAAAGAACATCACAGGGACCTGGCCTGTGGAAAATCTTTACAAGGTATGTTGATGCATACCTGTTATCCCCGATACTGGGGAGGCTGAGGCAGGAGGACGGAAAGTTCAAAGTCAGCCTAGGGAATTTAGGGAGACCCCTCTCTCAAAAGTAATATTAATAAAAGGAGAGGTGGGATGTGGACTGTAGCTCAGGGTAGAACACATGTCTGGAAGCCCTGGTACTCCAGTGAGGAGGTGAGATAAGAATTGTTGTCAGGAGTGACACAGTTTCAGTGGGTTGGTGGACAGAGGGAACTAAGTGTAGGATTTAAAAGCTTTCCTCCAATATGGATATAGTTCTACATCGGATGTTCAAGTTCCCAACAGAATTAATAAGGAAAATGAAGTGAAATATCACCCTACATCACTATTATTAGCAAATAGAGATGGCTCAGTGGGTAAGAGCTCTTACTGTGCAAGTATGAGGACCTGAGTTTGAATTAAAATTACCCATGTGAAAAGCTGGGCATGAGTGTGTGTGCCTATGACCCCAGCATTAGGGGATGGAGACAAGCAGATCCCTGAAGCTTAACGGAAGCTTCCAGTTCAGTAAGAGACCCTGTTTCAAGGTAGTAGGGTAGACAGCCCTGGAGGAAGACATCCGATATTGTCCTCTGTCCTCCACATGCATGTACATGGATACATTCATCTGTATGCCCATTTGTACATACACAGAGAGAGAGAGAGAGAGAGAGAGAGAGAGAGAGAGAGAGAGAATTATAAGCAAATGATATAACATCGTGTCACTTCTGAGAGGACCTGGGAACAGTAGCAAGTTGGGCAAATGCATAGCCAGCAGTCTGCCATTTCCTCCCAGCTTGACATTTCCGTGCCTCAGTTTGTCTCAAAAATATGGCAATCCTAGTACTAGTGGAGAGGACTGTTTGTGAATTAGATAATACAGTGTACCTAAGAGATTAACACATTTCTCAGCATGTAGTAAGTTCTGAAAAAAAATCAAGGCTACTTTTTATTAGCAATGAAAGCCAATCCAGCAGATTTTTGTTTAAAAAACAGAGCGATGCTTCTATGAGACTCAAAGGCAGCACAAAATTGAGTCAAGAGAAATGCTACAGCAGCTAAAGCAAAGAAACATGTGATTGAATGAATGAAAAAACTAACCATGAGAAAAATCTTTTAGGAATTCAAGGAGAAACATCTGCCTTGGAGCTGGAGTGCTCCTGCTTGGGAGGTTGGGAAGGGCAGAAGAATGAATGGGAAGGCAAGGGGGCAAGAACGCAGGAAGGCCGTGGGAAGTCGAGACTCATTTTTAACTGAATAGCATTAAACTTTAATATCATACAAACTGGGACCTATGTGGTAAGGAAGAAGAAATGAATTCTCAAAGCATAAATTTTGGTACAAAACGCTGCTTATTTAAACCATTTCCTAATCTGAAGACTAATGTGGGATATAACCAAGGTTTTGAACATAATCGAGTTGTCCAAACTAACTCGCTTTCTCTCTTTGTGTTCACCAGTTACACTGTACTATGGGTTTCTCGGAATGTTTTTATATCTTTCTCACATCAAATGCTAGTCAGCTTTTGTAGGCAACTTTCTTATTTGACAAACACCAGGTAAGTAGAAGTGTTGGTTATAGGCATCAGTGAGTTAAATGAACTGATAAATTAATGGATTATCACAGGGGTTACTCTTGAAGACTCTAGGTGGGCTCTAGGTTGGTGAGATTGCTGCAAAACCTGGCGATCTAAGTTCTATCCCCAGGACCTATGTAAAAGTGGAAGAAGAGAATCAACTCTGCAAACTGTCCTCTGACTTCCACACCCATGCTGTGGCACTCACACTCACACACATTATGCAAACACAATAATAAATAAATAAAAGTCTTTTAAAATAAAATCAGCACTAGTCAAAGCCCAGCCAGAACAGAGCTTCCATTACTCAGGATGCTTCAGGTCGCTCACATAAAAAATAAATAAAAATAAAACGTGTGACATAGTTGCTCAGAATTGTTTCATAGAATGACTTGAAATTCTAACTGGCTTGCCTGAACGTTACTTCTCACATGCTTACCTGCTGATGACACAAGTGTGTATACACACATACACACAAACAAGAATTAATGTGCAGTGTGAAAAACAGGCATGTGAGTAGGAACAGTTCCTCATCATGTAAAGTAGGAACAATTCCTCACTGAGATGAAGGGCGTTACATGGGATATGCTTACAGAAAACCCACTGTCATGGACGTGGATCCATGGCTACATGACGTCCTGACTCTCAGGGGACCTCCTGAACTCATCTTCTAGTCTGCCACCAACAGCATTTTCCCTGTGACGCTCTTGACACTCCGGTCCTGCTGCCACATTTGCTATTGACTCAGTTTATTGAGTGTCTTTCATTTTCAGTCATCTTCATAGCCAATTCTGCCCTGTTCTCTGTCCTAGACCTATAGGTTAAGAATTGGAATCGTTTTTTTAAAAGGAAGACTTGGAAAGAGGCTGTCATGAGAATATCTTTGCTGCTGGAAGTTGATCTTGTGCCTAAAATGAAATGGATTACACGTTGGAGAGTTTATTCTGAAAGGCCAATTAACAAAAATAAATAAGTGAAGTTGTTCCCAAGTCATCTGTGAAATAATATGAAAAACAAGACAGAACAAGACAATATTTGCCTTAAAATAGCCAAATCTGACGTTGGAAAAAGTCAGGGCACAAGAGTTAAAGTGTCAAGAAAAGTGAAAGAGAACTAAAGAATGAAGGAAACTTTAAGCCAAAAGCTGGAGCCAGGAAGGAAATTGAAGAGGTAACCTACAACAGGTAAGCACAGAGAAAACAATACTCAGGCAGAAAACAGGGAACTAAACTGGACCCAAGGATTCAGGCTGTAATCCCAGTTACTTGGGAAGCTGAGGCAGGAGGATCAGAAGTTGAAGTCCTGTCTAGTCTACAAAGGGAGTTCAAGAAAAGTCAAGGCAACTTAGTGAGACCATGCCTCAAAAAGTAAAGGAGGGCTGGAATTAAAATTCAGTGGTAGAATGCTGGTTTGGTATGCTGAACGATCCCCAGTTCTGAAAAAAAATGAAAAGGAGAATGGAGAATGGAGAAATGGCTCAGTGGTTAAGAGCACTTGCTACTCTATCAGAGGACCAGAACGCAGAACTCCAGCTCTAAGGAATCTGATGCCTCTTCTGGCATCCATGGACACCTGCACTCATGCCATACAGACAGACAAATGTATACACACATAAATCAAATCCAATACATCTTAAATAAGAGAGAATGGCAAACTGATTTTTTGAGCTGCTGTAGCTCTTTGACTGCATAACAGTAATGGAAAATTAAAACGAAGCAGCAGTTATAGCAAAAGGAGTTAGCATTGACTATAACAGAAGGTAGATAAAGAGGAAAAGCACAGAGAAACAGAAAATTGCAAGTGATTCAGCGGATATCCAATTAGAAGAAACCACATCTACCAAAGGAGAAAATTAGGCAGGTCCACAAAAAACAGAGACAACAAACAGGCAAATAAACATATAAGTAAATACAAGAACAAATACAGAAGGAGGAATTCAATTTTATATTTTTGATGAAACTCATTAATAGTACACATGCACATCAGTTCAATTAAACTCAGCCACTAGCCGTATTATAAAACCCCCTAGCCACACCAGAGGTAAGGTTATTGTTTTTTTTGTTTTTTTGTTTTTTGTTTTTAATAGTGACACAAAAATAGGATGGGCAATCTGGCATACTCTTGGGTATTTACTGCTAAGCAGGTTTGAAGCATTCTAATACAATGCAGTGACTTAAGCCGAAAAGTCCAAAGTCCTTAAGTAACTATAGGGTGGAAGCTATAGGTTCAAAAAAGACTGAAAAAGAGAAGGCGGAGTAGGTGGGATACTGGATACTGGTTGGCGCCAGTTGTCAATTGACACATCTGGGAAGAGGGACCCTCAGTTGGGGAATTTCCTTCATTAGATTGGCCTGTGGCATGTTTGTGGGGCATTTTCTTAACTTCTAATGGATGTGGGAGGGCCCAACCTATTGTGGGCAGTGAGCAGGAGGCCTGAACTGTATAAGAAAAGTAGGTGACCAGGTCAGGGAAAACAAGCAAGCAAGGACCATGCCTCCAGGGTCTCTGCTTTAGCTCCTGCCTCCAGGTTCCTACCCAGGGCTCCTGCCTGACTTCTCGCAAGGATGTGCTGTCATTTAGAAGTGTAAGATGCAAAAAGAAAACCCCTTTTTCCCCAAGTTGCTTCTGGTGGTGGCGTTTATCACAGCAATAGAAAGCATACTAGATCATACTAGACCAGGTTGGACGGCAGATTGCAATGTGATAAGTTTACAGATAGAGGAAGGAATTAGGCAGGACAGAAATGACCATATAAAATGGCCCATCAAAACCGACTAAACGTTTCCGAATCCAGACCACCTGCTGGAACGATGCAATAGCTGCTCACTCAAAAACTAGGGAACTGGAGCTATCTCTTCAGGCATTCGTCACCGACGTTTGAAGGACAAGAGTGAAATGAGGGTGTAGCTGGATTTGCACAAACACTGGCATTTGGATCAGACCTATTCTTGGACAAAAGTTGAAGGTATTGAATAATCTGAAGTGAGTAGCATAACGCTACGGTCTGTGTGAAGAGAGCTACAGGGTGCAAATGGGTCCATGCTGTTTTCAGTGAACACATCTCTTGGTTGCTTTGATTGTTTTCCGTTGTCACCAGCCCTGGCACTCCTCTGGACATGTGTTTGGGATTCTTGGACTCAGAATGAATAGTGAATACAGTGAGCGCGCCTGTCCTGAAGGGAAAATGACAACTCCGGAACACTGTGCGGAAGAATGCAGACAAAAAGAGAACTTGTTTTTCTGTATTATGTGAGACAATAAGGCGAGGGAGAAAGGAAAGTAAGGCGAACGACTGCAAGACAGAAAAGGAAAAGGAGGTTCAGAACACACAAGATCAAGAAAGTGAGGGAGGGGGGGTTCCAGGAGGGCAGAGAAACAAAGTAACAAAAAAAGACAAAACCACAGTAAAAAAAGGACTGTCAGACACAAAACCCTCAAAACAATAGAGGGGGGTATAAGGGGGAGATGACGGGGAAAGAGCAGCATGGAATCTCGTCAGAAAAAGAAACAAAAATTTCAAATAATGGATTTTCCACCACCCCTGCTGCTCCTCCAGTGCCTGGTGTCACAGTCTCACAGAGCGGTGCATAATTTATTATGGTCACTCGCTGCCAGGCTGCTGGAAAGGGCAAGGCTCTCAGAAAATACTCCCCACTGCCTGGATGGCTTAATGATCCACCCTTTGTAGAGGGCTAGGCTGGAGGCTGGCAGGCAGGGCAGAAAGAACAACACCCCCCCACCCCCCCACC
>NW_008338999.1:3544326-3562091 GCF_000622305.1 Nannospalax galili
TTCCTCCTTGGTGGAAGGGGGGTATTTGAAAAATAAAATCAGACTTTGATAATTTATAGCCATAATTTTAAAAGCCATTATATTTTGGCCAGATCTAAAAATTGTTTTAAATGCTAGAAATTCTATGTTTAAATTTTAATTGCTCTTTACTAGGCATGTGTGGTTGAGGGTGTGATATGTGCATGGGTGACTGTGTGCCTTCCTACCAAGGCATACACGTAGAGCTCAGACGACAACTTTCAGTATTCAGTTCTTCCCTTACCTCATGGGTTCCAGGGATCAAACTCAAGCCATTAGGTTTATGCTGACCCAGAAGTTCTCTTTTGAAATGAGTTGGTGTTCAGAAAATGATTGAAATCGTATTTTCAGAAAAAGACTTTCCAAATTGTTTTTTATCAATAACTTTCAAGAAAGTGGCCTTTGCAGTCAATAGTTGTCATACATAAAAGTTTATATTTCATTTATTAGTGTTAGGGATCACGGTCATGGCTGCACACTTACCATGCAAGCACTATACCATTGAGCTACACCTCCAGTCCCAGAGAGGAGCCTTCATGGCTTCTCAAGCCCAGTACCACTATCTACAAGCAGATATGCCTTATTAGGGCATGTGTACAGAGGGGGAGATGGTGCAGTTCTTCAAGAGCTAACCCTGCAAGCATGAGGACCTGAGTTCAGTCTCCAGCAACACCTAAGAAGCTGGGTGTGATTGCATGCTTGCAACCAGAGCACTGGGGAGGCAAAGGCAGGAGGATCCCAGGGGCTCCTTGGTCACCCAGCATAGGCTAGTCAGAGAGCCTCTGGAACCAGTGACAAACTTGTCACAAAGAACAAGATGGACAGCTCCTGACAAACGACACCCAAGGTTGATTTCCAGTTTTCACATGTGTGTACACATGTTCATATGTGCTTACACACACACACACACACACACACACACACACACACAGGGGAACCCCGTTCTAACAGATCAGATAAGTGTATAGAATCGGAATCTGCACAGTTGATAGGGCAGGGAATCACTTCTTTTCCATTTCTTCCTGAGAAGGTCAGGAGCTCAGGTCCATGAGCCCAGACAGGTCAGGATCTGCAGCTCAGTGCTGCTACTCACTTTCCATGTGAGCCTGCTGTGTTACACTTTCATTTTGCCTCTAATTCCCAATCTGTAAAAGAAGAGTAAAATGATAACTAAATCATGGACTCACAGGGAGAGTTAAATAAGTAGCTCTGGGGTCAAAGCCTGGTCAGCAGTATGATATGGTAGGCATTGGCTGTTGTACCTGTTCTTCCTGTGAAATAGGACCATCACAGGCATCTGTGAACTAGAACAGCTGCCGCTGTGGGGATGGGTGTGTACAACTGAAAACTGCGTCTGTTAATTACCCTGGAGGCCAGGCTGGGCAGTGCATTTTCTTTCTCTTCTCTTAGGCCAGGGTATAGAAATCATAGGATAATATGTTTTGGGACAAGTCATAGTCTTCCATTTTAATGCCTAACCTTTCTACCCCTCTCCCCTCCATTATATGTATCAAAAGTGGTTATCAAGTTTCAAAGATGGGATATCTGGGGGCAGCATGACTGATCAGCAGGTAAAGACACTTGCTGCCAGGCGCAATAATCTGAATTCAATCCCTGGAACCCACATGGAAGGAGAGAACTAGCTGTTGCAAGTTGTCCTCTGACCTCCACATGCATATCCTGACCCTGGCGCATGCACATGACTGTGTGCATGCACATCCATAGATACATACATTCATGCATACTAACATAAATGTAATTAAAAAAATTATAGCTGGAATATGTGAGAAAATAAACTCCTGCCAGGGTACGGGGACTTGTGAATAGCATGCACATATCAGAATGTACTTCTAGATGAATATATTTCAGATAGGTTCCAGACACACTGAAGAACTCAAACATGAGAAACATAAAACAGTTGTCAGAGAAAGAGTGAAAAAATGAGAACAGGTCCTAAAGATATAGAGAAAGAAAAATGATTGGAAATGCCAAGTTCCTTATTTAGAATAGATCCAGACTGCTTAAAGAAATCAGTCCCAGTCAATAACAGCCCTGCACAGGGTCTTCCCATTGACATGGGCACAAAAGACACTTGTACATCTTTAATTCACTCACTTATTCACTCATTAGCCTGACCAAACCTTACCTGCTAAGCACCTGCCATGTGCCAGAATCATGTTAATGTCTGTAGATTCAAGGAGTAAGTCACGGAGGTGCAAGGCATGGAGTTAATGGAAGAGAAATTATGATTCCACATATATGTAGAAACACCTGCCACAGAACACACGAGAGCTGACAGAATAAACTCGTCTTGTTCCTCACAGAAAGCATCTATCAGTTTAGCTTGGGATATGTATATCACGGCAACCATGTTTTCAATGCAGTTATTTTCTAAGAAAAGTAGGTCTTTATTTACCATCTACTGGAAAAATATGTCTTTCATTTTATCCTGTATCTATCATCCCTATAAAATTAATGAACATGTGGTAAGTTTAATATTTTTTTAAATTTATTTAATTTCTTTGTTTGTTTGTTTGTTTGTTTGTATCCAGATAGGGTCTCATATACCCAGCACAACCCTGTACTCTTTAAGTAGCAAAGGATGGAAAATAGCAAAGAATTCCTGATCCTCCTGCCTCTACCTTCTAAGGGCTAGAATTACAGGCATATGCTACTGTGACCATTTTATGTAGTGCTGGGGATCGAACCCAGGTCTTTGTGCATACTAAACAAGCACTCTAGCAGCTGAGGTATATTCTAGCCCCAACAGTAGACTTTCAATAGGGATCACATTGAATCTGTAGCTTGTTTTGAGTAGTAAGGACATTTTCACAATATTAATTCTAGTCCATGACCACAAGCTATTTTCACTTATTTGTGTCTTCAATTTCTTATCAACAGTTGATAGATTTCACTGTACTATTCTTTTATATCCTTGCTGGTATTTATTCCCACATCTTAAAATGTTTTCTGTAGCTCTTTTAAGTGGACTGTGCTCTTGATATCTGCACAGGATACCGTGCTGTTAGTATATAGAAATGCTGCTGATTAGGGGTATGTTGATTTTGATCCTGCAACTGTACTATTTTTATTTATCTAATGGTGTTTCTTGGTGTGGAATCTTTGGTGTTCCTGTATATATAAGATCATGTTTTCAGAGGCCGGAGAGATGCTCAGTGGTTCAGAGCACTGGCTGCTCTTGCAGAGGACCCAGGTTTGATTCCCAGCACCCATAGGGCAACTAACAATCATCCATAACTCCAGTTCCAGGGGAATCCAACACCCTCTTCTGACCTCTGTGGACACTGCATGACACAGGTGCACTTACACACAAGCAAGCAATACACTCATAGACATATATTTAAAAAATTAAAAGATCATGTGTTCAGCAGTCAGTACAATTTAACTTGGTACCCATTTGAATTCCTTTTACTTTTTTCTCTTGCTTGCTATAGCAAAGGCTACTAATAGAGTAGAAATAATTAGGGCAGGCATTTGTGCCTTTCTCCTTATCTTAAAGAAATTGGTTTTAGTTTTTCACCATTGAGTATTTATTAGCCATGGGCTTGTTACTTATGGCCTTTATTTTACAGAGATACAGAGTTTTGTGTGTTTTGGTTGTTGTCTTGTTTCTGTTTTTGTAATGCTGGGTATTGAACCTAGGGCTTCACACATGCTAGGCAAGTATTCCACATTTGAGTTCTATCCTTGGCCCAGAATCTTTTACATTTTAACTCTGAGTTTTAAACTGCCTAAAATAAGAACATTCCCTTTCAAGAAAAAATATTCAAAATGAGCACAGTGACAAAGTTGGAAAGAATATAAGGAAAATACCAGAATCATAAATATCAGTGGGTGGTTCAGCGGTGGAAACGGAAGATCTCCTGAGACCTGTAATTCAGAATCCTGGATTTGTGTGAGGCCAGGTTACTGCATATACAAAATCAGAGCAAGCCATCGTGAGGCAAAGGAGAGGGAGGCAGACGACGAGTGCAGAAGACATCATCTGCTACCATGATCAAGAAAATTTTGGAGTCAGCTTCAAACTTATCTGGGCAGCTATATCAGCTCTTATGTCCATCTTCATTTACAACACCAAAGCTCTTGTATCTTTACAAGCCAGAAAGTTAAGCATTGTCTTACCACTGACTTTTTCCTTATGAAGTACATTCAACCACCCTCAAATGTTGTGGCCTCTATTCCTCATCTTTAGCATGCCCGTTGTTCTATCTTACCACCATATCTTCTAATCAAGGCAACGGAGCTCTATTGTTTGTTAACAAACTACCACATGGGACTCATACCTTGTTTACTCATGTTCCGTTACTTCCTCAAAATGAATCTAATGGTATTCTCATCAATATCATCCCCCCACCAATCCAGAGATATGTGAACACACACATGTTCACATGTGTACACATACACCTAAATCTTTTAATAGCTTTCCATTGCATTTGGGTAAGATTAAAATGTTTATTCTGCCTGATGTATGATGTTTCACATACTCCTATGTTTTTCTCTCCAGAGTCAACTTTTGGTCTGCAAACTCTTGTTATTAGTCTTTCTTTGCTAAGCTTCTTTAAAATAATATTACTGTACTAGTTACTTTTCTGTTTCTGTGATAGAAAACACCACAACCAAGTGAACTTATAAAAGGAAGGGTTTATTTAGCTTACAGTTCCAAGGGGGCAAGAGTCTATCATGGCAGGGAGGCACGGTGGCAGAGGTGGTTGGAGGGGAGGAGCACACATATCTTGAAGCAGGTACAGGAAGCAGAGAGTGACTGGAGATCCTGCAAGGCTTAAGAACTCTCTAAGCCCACCCCCAATGACGTGCTTCCTTCAGCATGGCCATACCTTCTACAGTGTCTAAAACATTGCCACCAACTGGGGACACAATGTCCAAATACTTGGAGCTTATGGGGGACATTTTCATTCAAACCATCAATGTATCTATCTATCTGTTTATCTATCATCTATCTGTCAACCTATCTATCATCTATTTCTGTGGTACTGGGAATTAAACCAAGGGCCCCATACACATTAGACAAGCACTCTATCACTGAGTATTCCCAAACATTTTTGTTTCCTATTTTAGAAACAGGGTCTAATTAAGTTGCCCAGCCTAGCCTTGAACTCACTCTGTAGCCTAAGTAGACCTTGTATTTGTGATTCTGCCTCAGCCTCTTGATAGCTAGGACTGAAGGTCTATGCTGCTGTGCTCTTCCCTTGTCTGTAATGCTATAACCAATGCTTGTCATTTCACTAAGTCAAGACTTCTGTAAATAATTCAGTTATCAGCTCAACTTTGTCAAATAATCATTACCTTTCAGTGTGGGACAGAAACTTCGCATCACATGCTCCTCAGGTGTCCTGGACCAGTATACTATAATTACCCTCTCAATTTCACTTCAGTTTGTGGGTTCTTCTACCAACATGTGTCTGTTCTCTTAGCTGGATGCTCTCTGAGAACACATATGTCCTGGGCTTGCTATCACATTTCATGGCAGATAGTCTAAGTATTCGCTGAATGAATGAAACCAATGTAATATTAGAAGCTTTATAAATGGTTGTGAGGACTCTAGAACACATTCATCCTAAATAAAAAGGCTAATCTTTAAAAGTCTGAAATATAAGAAATAGAACGTTGAAGCAAATCAGGAGTGAACAGAGGAAGGAGACGTGAAGTGATGTTGTCGTTTCTCTGTTGATGTGCTCTCCCATGAAATGAAAACATAGCCACGGGAAACATGGGCATGGTGGGCCTACATACTGTCACACACTTCGAAGTGTATTCAAGCAAAGAAAAGAGTTGGCAAAGGTCAACTAGCAATAGGGATTTCTGTTTAGTTGATGAAGGGTTAGAAATTTTACAAATAAAGAGAAAAATAAGAACCTTTGTGTGTCTCTTTCTAATAAATAGTGACTATGCGGCCAATCTAGAGGGATCTGTAGCCTGATCTATGAGAGCTCACAGTGCCCAGTACAGCCAGTAGCAACAAGCAGGAGTGAAGTGTAAACAGCAAAGCCATCGACCCCAGGATAAATGACCAGCAAATACCACGAAGAAAGCACAGAAGGTGTTTATAGCATCTCGAAGTTTCTAAGCCTGCAAGTCATGCTTTGAATTGATTTCTCTTCAAACATAAGTGTTTGTACAGTATATAGATTTATCAAGCACATTGCCGTTTAATAAAACGATAGGTTGGTGAGAAAACTGAGGCAAAATTAAGCACAGATTTGATTGCCATTAAGGTCCTTGTAATAAGATCAAAGTTAAGACTGACCTCATGCCTGTGGGAAACTGGTGGTTCTCCTAAGCACCCGTCCTGTTCATCTGGGGAGTTGTAATGGTTCTCTGAGAATGTGGCTGCCTAACACTGGTGACAAAACTCATGGAGTCTAGAACTTTGTCTACTATTCCCAAGTTACAAAGGATGATGATTTTAATAAATCTATTTTTCTGAACTTACATTTCATATAGAGCCATTGTTTCCTTCTCTGGTTAGGCAAATCCTTGTCCCTTCTCCCTCATGTGGCTTACCTGCCCCATCTTGAAGCTGTCCAGTGATTGAAAGAAGCTTCTATATTAGGTTTCCATATAACTCTTTCTAAAGGCCTTTAGTGTTAGCTATCTCTTCTCTTAACCCCTGCTCTGCCCTCCTCTCCCATTCACCATCCCCTTAAACCCCTCCTATCCATTATTCCTCTTTGCCATTTATATCACTGCATTCTATCTCCCCACCCATGAACCAATCCCCATAGCCTAAGAATTGTCTCTAAGAATTTTCCAATTAAAATACACCTATCTAAATGATTGCTATGGAAAACTAGTATCCTATTACAACAGAGAACATGCAATGTTTGTCTTTCTGGATCACCTGAGAGATATATTTTTAGTCTTTTGAGGAACATCCATACTGAGTCTGATTTGCCTAATGGCTGCACCAGTTTGCACTTCCAAGAACAGTGAATAAGTATTCCCCTTCACCCACATCTTTGGGGGTTTTGTTTTGTTTTGTTTTGGATTTTATCCATTCTGACTGGAGTAAGATGACATCTCAAAGAAGTTTTAATTTGAATTTTTCTGATGGTTAAAAATGTTGAACATTTAAAAAAAAAATACTTGAGCTGGGCATGGTGGTGCACACCTTTAATTCCAGCTCTTGGGAAGCAGAGACAGGCAGATCTTTGTGTGTTCAAGGCCAGCTGGGGCTACAGGAAGACTCTGTCTCAAAAAGATCATATATATATATATATATATATATATATATCTCAGCCATTTGTGTTTCACCATTCATGAACTGTTTAGCTACTTGACCCAATTTGTCTTCTTTCAATATATTTGTATATAATATAAAAAGGGTTTAAATGTAGTTACCCTTTAATAGGGGTTCAATAGCCTGAATGAAAAACACAATGCTAGGAATAGACTCTCTTTTGGAGTTGTGGGACAGAGAAATTCCACAGATCTGCAAACAAAACTGGCTATTGCCATTGCACTTAGGTTACCCAGGAGAATTTGATGGTAAAACCCTGTTGCTGAAGACACTACATACCTGAGTCACAGGACAAACAAGGAGAGATCAAGCAGGTATTGACCTAGAAGCAATATCTCTGCTGGCTAGCTTTCATAGTACCAGAATGTACAATGCATATTACTGGCAGAGAAGGTAATCATCAACCTTGCCTAGATGCTGTAAGGTACAATAATAATCTTGGCAAAATATACCCCCTTGTGCAATAGTGGCACTAATGTTATGAGTGTAACCAACCACCTTATAACTGTATTTAAGTCATGGGGGGAGTAGTGGAGTGGGATGAAGGGGTAGGGGAACCTGAATATGATCAAAATATATTGTATGATATTTATTGATTCTCAAATCAACAAAAATATTTAAAAACAGATTAGTTCCATATCAGCAGAAGTGGTAAAAGCTTTTTCTCAGAAGTACCTTAATTTTAAAGTCTTTGCAAATCTTTGCCCTTATGCCTTCCCTTGACTTGTCTTTCTGTCCTATCTCTTATCTAGAATTCTGTTGCTACCTATTATCTGCTGAGTGCTTGCTAATTTTCTAGTCCAATGATGCATTCCTGTCATGTTTTTGGTGACGTGATACACAGCTCTGTCCTATCATTCAGCTGCTGGGTACTCTAGGTTAATTGTACCCATGACTGGATGTTCCATTTCATTGCTATTATTCACACCTTAGTAATCTTGTTTTCTACATTGTCTCTATTTCTCCACATTGTTATATGCCAGCCTGATGTCACATTGTGGTATCCCGTGTCTTTATGATATTATAGACTAAGATCACATCCATCTTCTCATCTTGTTCCTGTCTCTCTCACCTTAGCCTACAGCATTTTTAGTCTTCTAATGCTATGGTCAAAACAGAATTTGTCCAGACTTTCCTGATTCGCTCTGTTGTGCGCCATTTCCACTTGAGAATGATTTTTAAAACCTTTTAAAATGTTTTGGCTGCTTCTTTCTAGAATATAACAAATGGTAAGTGCATTAAAAACCACATTAGATTTAAAAATATACATTTAGTTGTTTCTTCTACAATGACTCAGCAGTAAATACACCTATTCGTTACTAAATACAATGCGTCTTAGTGCCGTATGATGGCAATAAAAAGCAATAACACTCATTGACTTTGAACTGACACTTCAAACAACATTGCTTTGTACTAAAAATTTATCATTTTAAAAAGACACAGTCATTTGTATATCATTAACAAACATTAATAACCACAATTAAAAACTCCATAGAAAACTAGCTTTAGGCAAAATATTGCCATTATATAATGGCTTCTTCAAGATCACTATCGTTAGCCACTGACAGGACCATCCCTGTCTATGCAAATGGCAAGGAATTAAAATCAAATAAGAAGTTGAGCAACTTAATGTAGCACAATGCAAACATTTCATTTTGATTCCAGACATAAACAAGTTGATTATTTATCTGAAATCACTTAAATATTATCACAGCCCAAGGACAATAAAAACAATGTGTTGGGTGAGCACCTCAGATTTTGCTCTTCCATAAGTTTACACTACACAGGCCTTCTTCAAGTTTCTTGTGGAACTCAGTGATTTCACTGACCTTGTGACAGGACTTCCCAAGATCTAAACTCACTGCATTCCAGCCTAGAGTAGTCTACATTTGGCTGGTCAAATCACAGTGCTCAAGGTCCAGTTTTCCAGTCCAAATGACCAAGTGTCTATGCTGATTACGGTATGATTAAACACCACAAGCCACCAAACCTGAGGTCTCTCTCTCCCCACCTCTTTTTCTCTCCACACTTATCCTCTCCTTTTGTTTTTTAAAATATATTTTTAAAACATTTTATTATTTTTGTTTTATGTTTGAGTGTTTTTCCTACATGTATGTAAGTGTGCCTCTGCACTTTGAGAACTTCATACAATGTGTTTTGATCATATTCCCATCCCTGCCTTAACTCCTCCCAGATCTACCCCCACATCCCTACCCTGTCAATTTCTTGTTCTTTGTCTCTTCCCCCACAGAGTTAATTTGTGTTGTCTGAATGCTCTTAGTTATGGAACCTGCCCTGGATTGTGGTTGAGATATCAGGAGTCATACTCTTAAAAAGAACTGACTTTTCCTCTTCTGGCTATCAAATACCAATAGCTCCTCTAACCTCCCCCTGCACATTAGGATTTGTCTGGCTTGAGCTTGAGCAGGTTTTGTGCATGTTGCCACAACTGCTGTGACTTCCTATGTGTAACTGCCCTGCTGTCTAGAAAACACTGCTCCCTTGTCATCCACCAGCTCTGGCTCTTACCATCTTTCTGCCCCTGTTTCTACAAAGACCTTGAGTCTTGGGGACAGGGGTATTATATAGATGCCCTTGGAGTATTTTACTCCTTGCATGTTTATCAGTTGTGGGTCTCTGTGTTAATTGCCTTCTCTGTTGGAAGTTGAGAGATGCGCTATTCTATGGGTATAGCAATAAGTCATTAGGAGCTATTTTAATACTATGTCCATTTAGTAGAATATTTGTAGTAGGTTTTCCTCTAGGTCCTATGACTTGTCTAGTCACAGCTTCTTGGCCCTGGTAATGGTACCCGGTATAGATTCCACCTTGTACAGAGAGAAATTCACTATGTAGCCCAAGCTGACTAATGATCCTCCTGCCTCTGCCTCCTGAGTTCTGGGATTCCAAGTGTGCACACCATGCCTAACTTTACATGAAATGAGAGGGATGAAAACGCTAAAGCAGAAAAGGTTTCATTTGCCACCCGACCACTATCAAAAAGCAAATGTAACTCAGCAGCGATCTCCTTTGCTCTCCCAACCAGAGGTCACTCTGGCTTCAGTGGGTTGTATTTTCCAACAGCGGGGCTCCTCTATTCCTTTCTTTAATCCTTTAGATTTCTCAAACTGAGTTCCTGAGTTTCAGCTCTGAGGAAGACAGAGACTTCTCAGCTTTTGGCATTACATGGGGTATCTTTATATTGTCCGCTTCACAGATGCTTAATGGGGACCTTATTCAAACAGCGCATCAGTCATAGCTCCCCGGACAGTGTGCTATGTGAGACACAGGGTCTGTTAACCCAGCTGCTGGAGGAAGGCTTTATTTCCCAGGGGAAAGGCTTGCACATCTGGGGCAATGTAGTCCTCACACTTGGTTTTGGATTCTCTTCATAGTGACAGACGTCTGTGCCCTGGCAAGGGTAAGACTAATATTCTGTGGTTAATGTCTTATGGAAAATTGTTGGCATGCTGAAACAGAAACAAAGCCTCTTTCTTCCTTGATTTTTTATTATTTCATAAGCATAAAGTTTGTGCAAATTAAGTTTGAACATAGAACAGATCATAAGGGAAATGTCAAAGTACCCCTTTGGGCAATCTTATCTGGAGTAATAATCATTTAATATCCTGAACATTTTAAGATTTACAACTTTTAAACATTTTCATCCTTGCTTAGCTAAATCATCATGAAAACAGCACTGTGTAAGTCTTCCTGAGCCAAAATGAAAGCTTAGATTGAGCTGAACAATTAATGTTTGGAAATTATTTTTTGAGATTTATTTATATGTGTGTATGTCTTTGTGGGGGGAGTGTATGCATTATGCTCATATGTGTGCAGGTAGTTGCCTGTGCAAGCTTGGAGGCTGGGGGAGGGCATTGCATGTCAGCTTCTATCACTTTCTGCTTCATCCTTTGAGGCAGGGTCTCTCTCTGATGTTGTGGCTCACATTTTCTCAGCAAGCCCCAGCAACCCTCCATTCTCTTCCTTCTTCAGACCTGGGTTAGAGGCATGTGTGGGATGGGCAGCTTGTTCCAAGGGTTCTGGGATCCAAAATCTGGTTCTCATGATTACATAGCAAGTGCTCTTAATCTCCACACCATCTCTCCAGCTGTGTTTAGAAATTCTGTGCAGAGGATGTGTAAATAAAGGGAGGGCCAGTGGGGTAGCACGATGCATTGGGTGCTAAAAGGCACCATCACCTTTGTTCAACCCCTTGATCTTCCTTGGAAGTTAGCACAGAGTTCCCTCCAATTATACTGTTATGCTGGAAATTTCCATCCAAAAGATCCTTGCTGAAATAGTTATGCAGTTTTTAGCAATCACACTTCTAATGAAGGTATTGAAACCAGGGAACAGTGGGAAACCTGTAAGGGCTAGGGTTAAGCAACTGTAGTTTCTTGAAAGTATTAGATAAGGAATGCAAACTCATTGGCAGTGATCCAAACTCTAAGTCACCACAGATGCAAATAAGAACAAGCTCTTGGTTACCTTTAAAGCCTTTCACACATATTCTTCCTCCTTCTTCAGGAAAAGTTTAGTTGATTGATAAGCTACAGTTCATGAATCTGGGCATAGAAACAAACCTGATTTGCATGTGGATAATTTAGTTGACAAAGTATGGTTCCAGGCAGAAAGGATAATAGTATGCAAAAAGACAGTGGGAAGTAGCTTGGACACTGTACTGATGTTTCCTATTTGCTTAGAGATTTGATACACTGAAATAACACAGTGGGAAGCACTGGATAGAGCACCAGGGAAGAGTCCATGACAAGGTTTGATTACCTTAGGTGAAGGAAGATCAAGCAGCTTTTCTGTCCCCAGTTCTTATCCTGTACATAAGGTAGTTGCCATGAGCAATCTTTATGGCTCTCCTCAGTTCCATGAGTCTAAGCTTCATCACACCACATCACTAACTCAAGGAAAAGAAGTAATCAGCTTGTATGAAAAATAACAGGGAACAACTTCTTTTTTTCTGAATGATTATCATTTGGATGATATTATGTATGTGGTACTGAGACATTCTGTGGAACGTGTCTCTTATTTCTCTATGTGGAGGATAAGTTAGAATAAGCTATCTTTTCCTGTACCCCACCACACTTGCAACCCATGTCAACTATTTTCCTTTGGATAGTTGATGGTGGTTCTGTGAAGTAGGCAGCCAAGTAGCTGAGTTAGAAAAGATACATAGGAGATGGATTGATGGCTCAATCACTAAAGTGCTTGCAACACAAAGCACAAGGACTCAAGTACCATCCCCAGAACCTATGTTTTAAAAAAACGCTTAGTGCTGGAGAAGTAGAGACAGGTGGATTCTTGGGGCTCACAGGCCAGTCAGCCTGGTCTACTTGGATACAGTGAGAGATCTTTTATGAAAAAAATTTGACGGCACCACAGGAACAACACATGAGTTTGTCCTCTGACCTCCACACACATGTATACAGGCACACACAGACATTTACATACATACACATATACATACACACACATACACATACACACACAAACACAGCAGTGTTAAGGAGTTACATTTTCCTTCTGTATACACATATACACACAGAGACATATATATACACACATACATGGGTACCCATACACATACATAGATACACATGTATACATGCAGACATATACACACATGCACACACAGGTACACTTACACACACACATACACACAGGTACACACACACATACACATGCATATACCCACATGTACACATACACACACAGACACAGACACGCACACACACACACACACACACACACACACACACACACACACAGAAAGGCCATGTGGATGAAGTCCATGGTGGAGAGTGAGATTTAACTTGTCAATACATCCACTAGAAGCCACGTCAGAGGAGTCTAATAGATGTCTAGTTTCTTGCTGCTGCCTGTCTTCAAAAGTCATTTATCTTTCTACTACTCAAAAAGAAATAAGAGGTAGAACTACTGATCAAATCCATTTGTTGTTGGTAATCACTTCAAAAGCACGAAAAACAACAGTCACAATTTATTCAAGGCTTACTCAGCATCCTTATGAACTTGGCAAGAAGATTCCACAGGACGAAAGTGAAAGACTTCAGTGTAATTTTAAAAGGATGAGAGAGGGTTATTTTCTAACACGCCATTTAGGAAGAGGGGAAAACCCACGAAAGATGCCATTTGAATTGTTTTTTATAAATGTTACTTCAGTTCACTTTGATTATAAAGCATAAAATGTTATAAGAAATAGGTTTTCCTAAACAGCTTGTAGACATTTTAAAATCTGCATGCTAAGACACAGAGAGACTCCTTCATGCCCAGGAGATAGAACGTGACTAGTAGGTTCAAGTTTGCTTAGGTTTTTATACATTTGGCAATGGAGGGAAATGGGAATTCACCACTATGAAAAGTCCCAGAGCTGATGTGGTCCTGCACTGAATTTTCAGTTACTAACAATAGTATTTAATGCTGACACTAGGATGCTTCCACACTGGGAACTACTCTGAGTGCCTTTTTTCCATTCAGGCTAACATGCTAATTAAAATGCAAACTCTGGTAACCATTGGCCATATTTGAGTCCCAGAACATATGGGGTTTCAGCTTTGAAAAGGAAAGAAAGAAAGGAAAGAAGGAAGGAAGGAAGGAAGGAAGGAAGGAAGGAAGGAAGGAAGGAAGGAAGGAAGGAAGGAAGGAGAATAAATGATGCCCTTGAAATGCTCACTCTGTCCACTTCAGAGTTTGCAGGCCAGAGTAGTGTTTTTAATTTCAAGTGCAATAAAACCTTGACTCTTTGAAATGCACACAAGCAGAGCATGACCACATTTTCAGCTTTGCATCAGCATCAAGGTTTGGGGAATATTATTAAAACAATAGAAGAACAGGCCCATATGGAGATGATCTAGGTCTTATTTTTGTGAATTAGTAGGAGATACTACAATCACAGAAACCGCTACTTTGATGTTCATTTGCCTCTTTTTTTTTTTTTTTTTTTTTTTTTTTCATAATACATACGTTTGTTATGGGTCTGTTTACATTGCCTGTGATGGCCTTGAACACATAATCCTTTGACCCCAGAGCCCTGAGTAGCTGGGATCACAGACCTGTGTGATGACACCAAATTAAGTCTTTTAATTATATATTTTTATATTTTTATTGGGGTCCCAGGTTGGGGTTGAACCTGGGACCAGACACATGGTAAGCTAACATCCCACACAAGTGACATCAAACAAACTAAAATACACAAAGAGTAAGCACCTCTTGTTGATGTTAAAACAATTAGTGCAATGGTTCCCATCTACCATGGCTTCTCTTTTCATGGTTTCAGTGACACAGCCAACCATAGTCTATGGAAAATGCAGGGTAAATCAATTGTCAAGCTTCAAACACCTTTCATGACACTACATTGCTACAGTTGTTCTACTTTATTATTGGTCATTGTGGTTGATCTTTTACTGTGCTTGATTTAAACATTAAACCATATTACAGGTATGCATGTGTAGAAATAAATATAGTACACATAAGTTTTGATATTCCCCTTGGTTTTAGGCATGTACTGAAGATCTTGCCCAAAGATAAAGGAGACTGGTGGTTTGAATGAGAGTAGTCCCTCATAGACTCAGAGCGTTTTGAACACTTAATTGGTGATTCTGTCTTGGGAAGATTAACAGCTACGGCCTTGGTGGAGGAAGCACATCACTGTAGTGCCTGTGAGAGCTTTGAGTTTTCAGAGCCCATCCCACTTGCAGTCTGTCTCTCTCTGCTTCTTCTGCCTAGTTGAACATATGCGTGCTCAGCTTTGGCTCTCATTGTCTCCTGATGGATTCTTATCCTTCTAGAACTGTAAGTCCAATAAACTATTCCTTTTATAAATTGCTTTGCTCTTAGTTTTTATCACACCAACAGAAAAGTAGCTAATATAGAAGTTGGTACCCAAGAGTGGGCTGTTGTTGTGAAGAACCTGACTGGGAGGAATGTGGAAGACCTAGTAAATTTGAACTAGAAAAGTAGTTGAGTGCTATAATCAGAACTTAATAGGCCATTCTAGTGAAGGCCCAGCTCAAGATGTTCCAGAGGGAGGTAGAAACAGGGGCTTAAATAGAAACTGAGATAGTTTGCTAAGAATTTGACTGCTGTCTACCTCAGGTCTAAGAACTTGCCTGAGGGTAAATTTAAAAGTGAAGGATTAATTTCTTTGGCAAAGGATATTCAAGGCAGCTTACTGTTAAATCGGTGGCATGATTATTAATGGTGAATATTGTGCAGATGTGGCTACAATGAAAAACGGCATGTGGGACAGAAAGAAGAAAAAAAAATGTACAGTTTGGAGAGCAAAAGTGCACTAGGAAGCTGAATGAGTTGACCAAAGCAAGGTGTTCTTGGAGAGGGTTTAATTGTTAAGGAGATTAGAGCTATTAAGGAGACACATCTTAATCTACTGAACAAAGGGAAGAATACCCTCAGGGCATGACACCATCCAGCTAAGCTTCCAATTTGTGAAAGGAGAAAGCTTAATGAGTTTTCTGCTCATAGAAAAATCACAACATACAAAAGCAGCTGCAAATGTGATCCAAGGGGGCCTAGGTCTGTCCCAAACTGGCCAGCTGAACCTGACAGCATCCTTCATGTGGTGTTGGCTTTAGAGGCTTCAAAGATGCAAGAGCAGGGGAGTCATTGACTCTTCCTCTGTGTTATCAGTGAGCTGCTGAGATCAGGCAGCATATAGCAGGGAGGCCAAGAGGCCAAGAGAAGCCATCATGTGACACTATGAAGGTCAAGCCTGGTTGGCAGTAGAGACCCCCAAGATGTCAGAGATACCAGAGCTGTGAGATATCTGCCGAGGAGAGCTGCATACAGGGAGAGAACCAGCCTAATAGAGTGATGAATGTTGCAGGCATCAAAGCTGGAGGTGCTTAGCCATTTAAGACTTTTGGTATTAAAGTTCCAGACCTTGGACATGGGGCTCCAGGATTTGGTATTTGTGTTGCTGATTTTCAGCCTTGCTTTGGTTAGGTATTTCCTCAATATGCCTCCATTTCTCCCTTTTGGAATGGGAATGTGCATTCTATGCCATTGCACATTAGAAGTATTCAATTTACTTTTTGCTTTTCCAAGGGGTTACAGTAAAGAGATTACCTTACCACAGAAACAACTTTGGATTTTTGAACAGTGTTGAAACTGTGAAAGACTATGGGGATTTTTGAAGTTAGACTAAATACATTTTGCATTATGATATGGTCATGAGCCTATGGAGGTCATGGAGTGGAATGTCGTTGTTTGAATCAGAATTATCTATCCCCCATAAGCTTCATTTGAACTCTTGGTCAGTTTGTAGCATTGCTTTAGGGGATTAGGGGATGTGGCCCTGCTGGACAAAGTATGTCACTGGGGCGTGGGTTTTGAGAGTTCATAGCTTTGCCCCACTTGCAGTATCTGTCTCTCTGCTTGATGCTCATGCTTGAAGATGCTTGAAGATGTGAGCTCTCAGCTCTTTGTTCAGCTGCCTCCCTCTATGTCTTCTCCACCATGATGGATTCTTATCCCTCTGGAACCATACACCCAATACACTAAACTATCCCTCCTATTCTTTGCCTTGGTCATGATGTTCTATAATGGCAAAAGAAAAGTAACTAATACAAAGACTAAATGTAAATTGATAAATTTATGCAGAATAAGGAAATGTGAACTTTTTTTTAAAAAAAGCATAATGACTTGTTTTTTAGAGAGTTTTAAAAATAACTGATTAGCCTCCTGTCTGTAATATCCACATTCAAAGAACATTAAAGCTACATGGAATTTTAGAGATCATTTCATTCACAGCCTATAATTTAGAGATGGAAGTCTGTACTTCAGGAGAGGAAGCAGTATGATCAAGATGGCACAGATGGATGATGGGAGAAACACAGAAAGAAACTAACTCCTTAACACTGCTGAAGCATGTAAGGTATTATACGGAGTTTCATTTTGTAGGAAACAATTCAAAGTAGAAAGGTCAACGTGAGATTTTTTTTTTTTTGTATCCACACGGTTCATTTGTAAGATGTTATCTGTATTTGGAGAGATTATAGTTTTGCCTGCTTATAAACTTCATGACTTTGGATTAACTACATATGTATATTTAAATTTATTATGTATGCTTATATTTATTACATATTTATATGGACATATTTACATATCTATGTATATTTATATTTCATTTATGCTGATCATATAAAACAATACTCAGGAACAAATGCAGTATTCTTCACTTATTAAACATTTCTGAGAAAATTGAGCTGAAGGAGGAACAGGTGTGTGGAGCAGAAAATGTGCTGTCTAGTGGATTTGTCTGATAGAAAAACATTCCACTTTGGACCAGCGATGGTGTCTGGTTCATGCAGCAAGCACTCAGCACTGACAATGCAGACATACATGCATTTGCCTCAGGGCAGTGGTATGTAAATCCATCTATAATGAGTCTTCATGCCACCCGCCCGCCCACCCCCGCCCC
>NW_008338999.1:3562101-3563653 GCF_000622305.1 Nannospalax galili
GCCCCCATGCACACACAGAGTTCCTTAACTTCCTAACCTATCAACCTACAAGTGTCAGAGACTTTGGAAAAAAGCCAAGGAGGAGGAAAAAATGGAAATAAGAGAGAGAATGGGGGAACAAAAAGGAAGTGAGAGGCAAACTCGAGCAAAGCCAGACTGTTGGTGCCCTTACAGAGTCATAGAAAACCTATTTCCATAAACACAAATATGCTTTTTAAGTACTCTCCCTTCTCTTTCAAAATAGCAAAAATTTACATCTCTTGGACTAGGCAATCATTTGAAAATGCTGGAACAAAAGTTATTAGATTAGCATCATTTTATTTTTCAGTTAATTTAGTGCAGAATAAAATGCAAAAGAAAATTTACAAGCTTAGTTGGTAGAAGCCTGAGTTTCAGTTTTAGTGATTATAACTGATAAGTGAAATAGAAACGACCCATTTCTTTCAGCTAAGAAATCATAGTTCGAGGAATACATGTTTTCCAAGCATTTTAAAATCTTACTGATATTTCTGCCTACTAAAATTTAGCATTTGGCATTCCTGTTCAGACCAAGGCTGTGTAAAAGTTTATGTGGCTAAATAACTCAGAGGATCCACATAAACCATCTCCCAGCTGGGTGAGTTCAGATGTGCACACAGAGCAAAGCCCATTTTCAAACAAGAAACTGGGCAACAATTTCAAGTATGTTATATTTGTAGCAAAACATAAATATAAGAATGTATTCTTCCTTATGAAATTAGTCTGTATTTTTATACTGTCCAAAGCCAGTGATATACAAATAACTTACCTTAAAATATCTGGATTTTAAATTCAGGCAATGAAACTCTGAAACTGTTATAAGAAAACATTGGCAAAAAACCTAAAAATATAGGTATAGGAAAGAATTTTCTAAACTGGACATCAATTGCTCAGGAAACAAGGTCAAGAATCAACAAATGGGACCTCATTAAACTAGAAAGCTCCTGTACATCAAAGGAGGCAACCAGACAAGTGAAGAGAAAATCCACAGAATGGGAGAAAATCTTCACCAGCAACACGTCTGACAGAGGTTTAATATCCAGAATATATATCAAACTCAAAAACAGAGAATCAAGATAAGAAGTCACCCAGTTAAAAGATGGGCTAAGGAGCTGAACAGGGAGTTCTCAAAAGAAGTAAAGATGGCTATGAAGCATCTTAAAAGATCTTCAACATCACTAATAATTAGGGAAATGCAAATGAAAACCACTTTAAGATTTCATTTTACCCCAGTCAGACTGGCTAAGGTCAAAAGAACAAATGATACCAAATGTTGGAGAGGATATAGGGAAAGGGGAACACTTATCCACTGCTGGTGGGGCTGCAAACTTGTTCAACCCCTATGGAAAGCAGTGTGGAGAACTCTTAAAAAACTACAAATAGGCCAGATGGGGTGGCACATGCCTTTAATCCCAGTACTTGGGAGGCAGAGGCAGGAAGACCGTTCCAGGTCAGTTGGGGCTACAGGGAGACCTTGTCTCAAAACAAAGACAAAAAAAAAAAAAAAAAAAAAAAAAAAAAAGAAAAAACAGAA
>NW_008338999.1:3563734-3566217 GCF_000622305.1 Nannospalax galili
ATTTAACCCAGTTATACCACTCCTTGGCATATACCCAAAGAACTCATCCTATTTCAGAGACACTTGTACACGTAAATGGATGGAACTAGAAACTGTTATAAGTGAAGTAACACAGAATCAGAAAAATGATGTATGTTCTCCCTCATATGTGGATTCTAGCACCAAATATTTAAGTGAGTATGTATCCAGACATAACTAAAGGAACCAGGATAATGAAAAGGAACCAGGGAGATAAAGGAAAAGAAAAACCTGAAAGAGAGGAACAGCAAAAAAGAGGCATTACTAAGAGAGACATGGATAAAAATTGGGTTAGTTTAAGGGCGGGGGGGGGAGTTATATAAGGAACCTAGGGGATAAAGGAAAAGAAGGAGCTCAAGAGAGGTAGGACCATAGGAGAAGGGTATCATTAAGGGAGAAAGGGGGAAAATGGGGTCACCTTAATTGGGGAAACCATGGTGGAGGGGTTAGACAATGCGAGAGATAAAAAATGCCTAGCTAGTTTTAAAACCAGTGGGAACCATATTAGTACAACAACCTACTGACAAATTATACTTATCAGATCAAGAAATATATGTCTAGGTAAGGTTTATTTGAGAACAATTGGTCTTTGCCCAAGATTTATCTACATGGTACACAGTAATTAAAAGTACCAGACTAGTGGAACTAACCTTCTTGGATGTTTAACAGACATACTCTGAGGCCTATACTAATTTGGTCAGAGAGACATAAAGGACAGTTTTTGCTCCTTGCCCTCCTAGGTCGACTAGTTTCAGGGGACTATGAGCATCTCCCAAAATGTCCTGTAATTGTGGTGGGTCACCTGTCCTCCTGATCAGGAGGCCAAGGAGATCCCACGAGATGGACATGAACAGGTGTCCAGTCTACAAAGAAGAGGGTTAACACAGAGAAATCATTTCCTCCATGCTTCCAAGCAAAGCCAGCCATGGTTGAGCAGGACCTTTGACTTATCTTCACATAGGCTGAACTGGTAAAAGAAAGGAGCCAGGGGCTCCTCCCAAGCCCATGTGACTCCTGAGGAACAGATCCTCAAACAACCTTAAGAGTTAAAGTAAATTGGTTTATTTGGGTCAGCTGTGTGGTGTGAAACACCCAAAAGGGAAGTATAACCAAAGATTAAAGGGGCCAATTTTTAAGAGTACATATGTATAGCTAAAGGCTACATAACAAGCAAAACGCCAGATAAGAAATACCTTCTTTTGATTTGTTGGCCAGGGTGGCTTAAGGGACTCCCAGATAGTAACCCAGCATAGAAGTGGGAAAATGAACAGCAGACCCCAATCTTATTTAAAGGAATACCGACAACTGATTGCTGCTAGATGAGGAACAGCTGACCTTCCTAAAACAAAGACCTCTAGATAGGCTGACTAGATTCACCAGAAGGGCAAGTAGTGGGGAACAGCTGGGGGTGCCAATAACACAGACAGCAGCAGAGATAACAGAGTATAAGGGCTCTAGTGGGGGGAGGGAGGCTATGGGAGGTGCCATCTGGGAAGTGGGTGTATACTTGAATAACATGGTTTGGGATGTTCTGTGTGATATACACACCCCCCAAAAATCAAGAAAATTTAAAAAATATATTATATTTGAGGAGGAACCATGAAAGCTTATGTCATGTTAATTAGTAGAGGTGATGAACATTACTATTGAAATCTACCTGACTTTATAGACTTTATAGACATACACAGGCATCAAGGATCTGAGTGCAAATGATTATGACTAATAATAATCAGATACACACAGATTAGAGATGCATGCACCAACATCTCAGTTTTAGTAGCAAAAACAATGAGTCTTTCTGTAAGAAACAGTATACTTTAGGATTAAATGGAGATCTTTTTTGAGGGTTAAAAACTCATTCAGTTTTTTGTCTTACAGGGCTTATACTGAGTTCAATATTGCATAACTGTATTGATTCAATAGCGAACCTAGAAATTTCATAGCCACTTTGGAAGGAGCTGTGTCTTTGCTCTGGAAGCTGTTATTGGGCATGTTAAACCTGTAATGATATGCTTCTTCTAAAAATTTTTTTTTAAAGTATTAAAAAATGTAGGAAACAGCATATCTTGAAATGGAGATCTTCTTTAAAGGGTAAAAACTCATTCAATTTTATATCTTACAGGGCCTATACTGTGTTCAATATTGTATAACTGTATTAATTCAACTGTGAACCTAAAAATTTACAGCCACTCTTGAAAGAGATGTATCCTTGCTCTGGAGTGTGTTACTGAATATGTTAAAGCTGTAGTGAAATGCTTCTTCTAATCATGTGGTTATTAAATTTTTAAAAAATTAAAAGAAAATAATTCTTCAAAGCATAAAAATTTGCTCCTTAATAATTAGTAGATGTGAAAAACATTACCATTGAAATCTACCTGACGACTTTATATCCATGCTCCTATACTAAGGAACTCAGAAAGTAACCGACTGTGACTAGTAATAATCAGATATATAGAGATTAGAAA
>NW_008338999.1:3566272-3625858 GCF_000622305.1 Nannospalax galili
TTACTAATGAAATGAAGATCTTTTTAAAAGTTTAAAACCTCATTTAATTTTATGTCTTAATGGGTTTATACTGAGTACAATATTATATATCAGTAATAATTCAACTGTAAACCTAAAAATTTACCGCCAATTTTGAAAGAGTTGCAGCCTACTTCAGAAAATTGTTATTGAATACGTCAATGCTATTGTCATGAAATGTTTCTTCTAAGTATGTGGTCATTAAATAAATAATTAAAAAAATAAATTCAGGCAAAAGGAGAAAGTGCCTTGAAGAGGGAGGAATGTATCAAATCAAGACCTGTCCTGGAGTCTCCCCCTTTTAATTTTTTAAATATGTCTAGGTGTGTGTGTGTTTGCATGTATGTTTGTGTGTAAGCATGCATTTGCAGGTCAGAGGTGAAGGATAGGTGTCTTCCTCCATCAGCCTCTGCTATGTTTATCAGACAGGGTCTCTCACTGAACCTACAATTCACCAACTGTGCCAGACTGACTGACCAGAACACACCAGGAATCCTCCAGTGTCTGCCTCCCCAGCAGGGGGAAATCACAGGTGCCCACAATTGCACCAGTTTTTATATATGGGTGTTGGGGATCAAATGTAGGGCCGCATCCTTGTGAGACAAGTGCTTTCCTAAGTGAGCCATCTTCCCAGCCCTGGATGCCTCACTTCAATTACATGACACATTCTGACACAGTTAGCTCATCATATGCCTCGGAAATAATGCTGTTTCTCCCAGACTTGATAATTCCAAATTGTAGACATGTTTACCACACTTAATAACCTTCTGGGTAACCTGTTGTGAGCAGAACCTGGATAGTGGCGAAAAGATACGTGGCCAGCTCCTCCGCTTCTGATGTTCATAAGAATGATTTCTTCCTGAGTCACAACTCTATTCCCAATGCCAATTAAATATTTACAAAGCACTTAAAGAACGCCTCTGACTGCTCATATGAAAACAGAAACTCATGTTCATTTCAGTCAGCAGAAAGTTTTCCTCTCTCAAAATAAAGGCCTCTGAGTTTAATTCAATTCAATGACTTGAGTAAAAGGAGAAGGGGTGGGAGCCGAGTACCTCCTAAGCACAAAGTCCTGCTTCACACACAACACAGAAGTAAACTTCACAGCACTAAAACACTGTCAGAAATCACAACATTTCATCTTATTTAATTCATACTATTTCCTCTGGGTTTAAAGGCAAAATGAGATTCAAAGTACTTACCTTTTAAGCATTAAGCTTTTTTTCATCTCTCCTTAACATACCACAATCTATCTTGTTATATAAAGATGCAGTATTTTCTATATATTAACATATTACTTTGCATTTATTCATTAGGTTTTTTGAATGTATTTTAACATAAAGTTCCCATTTATTATACCCCAAAATAAAAATAGCATCAAAGTCTTTTTGCAACTCCCAAAACACAGTAAAGGAATAATGATCATATGCTAAAAAATGTAAAATGCAATTTGTGCGTGCCCCATTTACTACAAAATCACTATGAACAATGCATTTTGTATAGTATATTGCCCCAGGGAAACTGGATCAGCATCAGGAATGAATAAAGAACATTGCATTGGAAATCAGCTAATTCTGCTTCACTGCTTTTAAAAACTATTTGTCATGCTATTACTTCCTGTCAAGCTCATAATGTAATATTTTCCTCAATAAAACTGAACAGTTGCTGTAATTTCAGTTTCCCTCATTTTCCACTTTTTAAGCACTAAATATTTAAACAATGTAGACCTGCAAGTCTCCAGCCAGTCATCAGATCCACGCCTCTCCCCTAAGGTATAGCAAGGATGCTGACAGGACCCATTATGTCATGCTGAACGACACAGTGGCAGCTGTTGGGGTCCTTACCTGCCCACAAGCCAGGCCCATTCCTCTCTCTCCCATGCCATGTGGACACGATAAATTTAATTCCAGGGCATCTACTCCGGAAGCCTGTAAGATATGGGATGAAAGTGAGAATAGCCAGAACTTTATTCCAAGTAGTTCCCACCACTGATAACAGACGTCACATTGCCCAATTTTAAACACTGTGTTTTCCTACCACACCTACCACACCTGCCTTCTCAAGTATACTGTGACTCTCAAGTTAAGATGCTGATCACAACAAAAATAAAATGTATCCTGATGGCTTAAACTCATTGCCCTCTCTGCTTTATATTAATATATAATTCATAATCTTAAAAAATTAAGCTACAAAATTCATTTTGTGCACTCATGTGTGTATGTTTGTATGTGTGTGGGTAGGTATCATAGCCCATGTGGTGGTCAGAGGACAACTTGCAGGAGTCTGTTCTTTCTTTCCACCATGAGTATTCCAGAGATCAAACTCAGGTTGTCAGGCTTGGCAGCAAGCAGCTTTACCCACTGAACCAATCCAAGAGTCCCGATGTTCTTAATGTTCATGTTATTACAATAAGAATTCTGTAGACAAGAGATGTGCAACATAGGAGGTTAAATGACAGGCTTGGTTATGAAGTGCTACAATAGAGATGTGAACTTAGATCTGTTTGGGGTCCTCTGTATTCTTTTCTAAACAGCTTCTATTCCTGTAGAAGCAAATCTTATTAATTGTGGGTAACATATTGGAAGGCATCATGCAAAGAAAAATGGAGTAGGCTACCAAAGATAAATGAACAGAATTTTTAAAAATCAGACTAAAAAATCAATTATATCATATTTAAAAACAGCCTATAATAAAGAGCATGAATAGTGATTGTTTTATGTGACTTCAATAACTAAACATGATTTCTTCTTATTTTAATCTTGAATTCCTTTGTGAAGAAGTGAATCCTTTCAAAATGAATAGTTCAAAGTACTCTGGAGCATTAAAAAATTCTTGAAATGTCTTCTAGGAAAAACTTAAGACATTTTTCAGATGCTGGGGAGAAGACTCAGTGGGTAAGAATGTTTTCTAAGCAAGCATAAAGACTTGAGTTTGAATTCTAAGCATCCATGTCAAAAAACTGGGTTTGCTTATGTGTACCTATAACCCCAGAGCTAGGAGGAGAGAGACAGAGACAGGAGGTCCCCAAGGAATCCCTGAGTAGCTAGCCTAGCTGAAACAGCAAGTGTTCAGTACAGCTCAGTGAGAGACCCTGCATTAAATGCACAGTGATAAAGACACCTGATATCCCCTCAGGCCTCTGTATACATGAAGGGCAACCACACACTCACATGCATAGATTGCACCACATACACACACACACACACACACACACACACACACACACACACACCAAAAAACCACAAAAAAACAAAACCAAAAAAAGCCCTCACTTTTAAAATTTAATATAGGACCCTGCGGGAGGTAGAATACAAGTCTTACAATATTTTACCTACTTCTAGAGTTTCTCCAGCATATTTTTAAAGTGAGACCAGTTAGAAATTGAAACAATTTCATAGTACTATAACATATGAATTACCTCACAGGAAGCCTTTTATTAAAAGAAAAACGCAAATAAACAAAAACCCTAATATTTTCTAAGTATACCAGACTGTTCTTTAGACAGCTGTTTCCTCAATCTCTCTCTTTGCTCCCCAGTAGTTTTTCTACTTCATAAATTTTAAGCATGATCTTAACAAACTTAACTCCAATTATTTCTCAGTTGATTTTCTAGCCTATCTTTATTCATTAGTCTGCTTTTCCTTCAGCACATTTGTGAAAGTCCATTTGATCATTTGCCTACTTTCAAACATGAACCCATTATGGTACTTTGCTACTCTAATCCAATTTTGAAATGCTTCATGTTACTTGACAATTATTGCAAATCGTGCTGCTTTCTTCCTGCTGGTTTTGTACTAAGTATAGACAAGACCCAGACTATTGAACTCTTGAGTTGGGCTGCTAAGGCGCGGGGAAGCTTTGGGTGAGTCAGTGAACCTTCCTAGACCGAATCCAAGCACATGTAAACTGAAGGAAATGTGACCTGTCTCAAAATCACGCCACGTGGAAGGGACCCACGTACTTTAGATTACATATTGAGATTATATATAATATATACTTTTCTTATTTTGTACCAGTTTCTTTAGGCGCTTCCGTTAGACTTTTTAATTTAGCAGATGTGGCAATTAATAGCAAATCATTGTCACTTTGGTTTAGTAAATTGTGGTGGATTGAATGAGAAATGTCCCCTAAAAGGCTCAAGTATTTGAATACTTGGTCCCCAGTTGGTGGCACTGTTTGAGGAAGTCAGGAAATCCTTAGGAGGTGTAGCCTTGCTGGAGGAAGCATGTCAGGGAGGATTCACTTTGAGACTTCATAGCCTTACCCCACTTTTAGCTTGCCCTCTGCTTTGTGATAGTAGTTAAGATGTCAGTTTCCTGTTCCTCCAGGACAAGCCTGGTCCATGCCTCCCTGCCATGATGGACTCTTATCCCTCTGAAACTAAACTCTTTCTTTGACAAGTAGGCTTAGGCTGTGGTGCTTTATCACAGCAACATAGAAATAACTAATACACAAATCTTTAGGTGGTCCTTGAATACATATTTACATTATGCATATCTCATTGCAAATTGACAATTAACCAATGAGGCAGATAGCTAAAACTGATTGTAGTTACAATATAGCAGGATAGTTTACAAGGCCCTTTGTGTATTTTACCTTCAAACTCAAAACAATTCCCAAAGTTAGTATAGATCATTATTTCTATTTCATAGTTGATAAGCCAAAGCATAAAAGGTTCAAATATTCTACCTCATAGGGTCTAGAATCCACACTTTATGAATTCAGAGTCTGTGTCCTTACCTACTTTTTGAAATTGGTGTATTGTTATTAACATATTGGAAATCATGTATTTAAGCAAAATACAAGTACTACATCTTTTCTTTCATTTGTAGCTCCTACATTTTATATTATCACATGAAATTGTGTCTGAATATATGGCATCAAAGTATAAAACTGTGTAAGGAAATGAAGGGGACTAATGGGAGGCAGAAGGTAAGATGATGGACAGGGTGGAGAGACGTGTGGTGGAATATGGGCAAAGTACCTTATGTATGTTCATGAATTGTCCTTATACAGCCAATACTATGAAAAACGAATACACACCAATTAAAAAAACTCAGAACACCCCATGTGGATAGTCAATTGCACCAATGAGGAAGTCAATTATTTGAGGGAGCATTTCCTATGCACCAAAGAGCTCTTCAGTGACAGCGTTAGAGCTTGAACTTCTGTTTGAAGTCTGAGATTTTTCCTCTCCATTGATTCTATGTTTCCATTAATATCTCAGTATGTACAAAACCACAATTCTGTGAGTCATGTATGTAAGGGTTACCTAGCAGATATCAATGAACAATCAGGGTAATTGCTCACAGATATGCCCACAGGCCAACCAAATCTAGAAAATTCTTCATTAAGACTCTCTTCCTAGGTGATTTTAGGTTTGTCAACTTGACAGTTAAAACTAACCAACACAAAATTGCAATGAAGTTGATACTATATAAGCATAAACAAAGCTTTCCCCTCCCCTCTCTCCATAAATCCCTTATCTGGGTTCCATCTACCTGTCATCATATTATCTATCTATTCATTCAACTGAAACCTCTAACCTGCCTATTGTCTGTATGATTAAAAGGATTTAAGGTAATTCATGCAGCCTTACTTGATCAATACTTCAGAGGGAAAAGACAGGTAAAAGGAAACTATCTTGAGAATTTCTTGGACTATTGGCAATAGTATAGTTTCTAAAATTCCATGAATAATCTTCCCACAATTCTTAAATAAGCCATGTTAACAAAACCCAAACCCTGTGTATGATATGCGCAACAAAAATCAAATACAAAGCTCATCTCTTTCCCTTTCCTCACCTCTCCCACCCTTTCTCTTGACATCTTGACACAGCCCAAAAGTCATTGGAAGGGACAGAGATGGCAGAAAAACTTAGGGAGGGGCATCAGAGTAAGAGTGTCTACCTCGATGGTTGCTTAGTGGGTGCTTCAGCCCTATGTTAAGGGAAGGCTTCCATAGACAGAGATGGTAAAGGGCACCAAAGCAGAGCAGGTAAGGGTGGGGCTCTCCCAGCACACAGGTATAATTATTGGATACTGTCTTAATTTATTGTGCTAAAAGATTGCTCGAGTCCCGATGATTTTCTCAGTAATGCTTTCTGACACCTTCATCTAGTCTCAAGTAAACATGGAGATATGGGTACCCTAAGATCTACTCTTGCCTGTCACGAACCTGGAGCAATGTGCTATCTTGGGTGCCCTGGAGGACAGGCTAACCATTGCTTTTCATCTTCAGTAGTGTGTCCAGCCCCCAGTTCCATCCTGTGCTGCTTACTGTGCCTTTTCACTATATGATGCAAACCTGGCTTCCAGCTTTTGTATTTTGAGCTTGCTACAACGAGTTTGGTCAATTATGCTCGATGCCTGTGCCTCTCTAGCACCTTTCTTGTCTCATGTAACCCTTACAGTCAGATCCTTCTCAGTTGTCTATTTATACATCTGCAGTTTTGGACCTAAGTCACCTCAAATTTGTGGGTGCAAATACAGTACCATTTTTTGTTGGCTGTGCAATGGTTTTGCATTTGTTACATGGCAATACTTAAGCTCTGTACTTCTGTCTTGCTTCTTTCAGTGAATATTTGTTGGTGGGTCAATAAAGTTATTGCAAATACACTTGGTTGAAAGGGGAGGGAGACATATCAGGCCACACACAATCTGCATGCTTCTTCAAATTTGATGGATTTGTTTACCTCCTACACGCATCCTCTTACAGCTTCAGTCACTATTTCTGTCATCACATTTATTCTGTCAGCTCTCACGTCATTCCTCAAGATGAGACTTGAGGCTCATCACAGCCTTTCCTGTCCCTGTCCAAGCAGATCTCTCTCTCTCTCTCTCTCTCTCTCTCTCTCTCTCTCTCTCTGTGTGTGTATTTGGATGAAGCATCACATTGCAGAGCATGGGGCCTGACTGCACGTGTGGCACACAGCTAACCAGAAAAGATGAGAGCAAGGAGGAATTCCTCTTCCCTACACTTCTCTTAGCTTTAAGGTTCAAGATGATCCCATAGGGCACTTGCTCTCTCACACACCTGGGTAATCTGCCCTGTTCCCTGTTCCCTTGGGAAGCTTCCTCAGGCTCTCTAATGCATCCGTCTACATTCACTTTCCCTTCTGCCCTAGTTTCCCCACTTTTACTGATTGTACCCTTCAGTAAAACCTTTTTCCATTAACTATGACTCAGTCTCTATTTTCTAGGCTAATACACTCCAAGAAAGAAATGAACTTGAGTTCTATCAAAATGCATTCAAGATCTATTTAAGATCTATTAGTGGAAGCTCTCAGTAATGACTCAGTTTGGCATGCATCTGACTGCATGGTGCTGAGATGATATCTCGTTCACTTTGTTTTGGCAGGCCAGGAACTTTACACATAGGGTGTTCGTTACAAATCATCTTTTGCATGAAATTGGAATAACTTATCAATGTTTTGGAGAAAAGAAGAGAGACTATAAGCAATTACCTGGATCAAGATAACTGAACAAAGCCACATACAACTGAGTTTACCAAAATTTCACCACACTGTGAAAACTCTACTGAAACTGCTTTTCTTCCATAGTGCCTAAAATCTATGGCAATTCAAGCCAGGCTGATGTAAGTATAATAAAATACTTCAAGTGTGGGTACTCTGTTAGAATACAAAGATTTAGTTTATGGATCATTTCATTTCCAGGAGAAAACAAATCTTCTCCAAGAATATGAGGCTGATAAAGAAGACAGACTAGGCAGGCAATGGCTTTTACATGTACCATGTAGTTGAACTTAATTTTTTTTTTCCTTTTTCTTTTTATTTTATTTTCTATTTTTAGTTTCCCTGTAGCCCCAGCTGTCCTGGAACTCACTATGTAGACCACGCTGGCCTTGAACACACACTTCCTTTATTCTTTGAGAATTTCATATATGTGTAAAATGTATTTTAATCAAATCCACCACCATCCCTCCCTCCTCCCCCGCCACATCACCCATCATGTCTCCTCCTTCTGTGAGTCACTGTGTTTGTGTGATGGCTCAGTGAAAAAAGATGCTTGCTGCCAAGACTGATGACTTGAGTTCCATCCCAGGTATTTACATAGTGGAAGGAGGGAACAAACCTCCTCAGTTTATACACACACACACACACACACACACACACACACACACACTGTGGCACACATGCCCACATGTATACATATACAATAAATAAATGTAGTAAAATATTTAAAAGAATAAAGAGTCACTATTTTTATTCTTATGAACATACCCTTCAAACATATTAAAACAGATTTTCTTACAATGGAAGGACTCACAGTAAAATAAAAGAACAAAAATGTTTTCTGAGTTGTATATGCTGCTTACCCCTTTAATTCCAGCACTCTGGAGGCAGAGACAGACAGATCTCTGTGAGATGGAAGACAACCTGGTCTACATAGTGAGTTCCAGGCCAGCCAGGGCAACAGGGAGTCTCTGTCTCAAAAAAAGTTATCTATCCATCCAAAGTTACTGTACTATCTGACATGTCCATTTCTTTGGAGTCAATGATAATAGGAAATCACACACCGGACCAGCACACTAGTGTGGCAAATGTTTTAGGATTAGCAGACGCCTAGATACAGTTATATAGATTCAGTGTCTATACTTTTTCATGAAGTTCATCTCCTTTGGGTAGGTTGATATTTTTTAAATTGGACCATAGGAGCTGAGGAAACCTACCATCAGCCTTCTACCGTATCTGAAAGCAGATAAGACACATGTGTGACAGCAGAACTGTTACAGCACTACAAGATCAATTATAAAGAATGAGAAACTATTAGAGTTTAAATTGTACAAGGAGGAGGCGTGATGGTTAACTTCCATTATCAACTTGAATGGAGTAAGAAATGCCTAGGGTCATTAGGGAAGCACAGATCTGGGCACCTGTCTGAAACCAATTCAGAGAGGATTAACTGAGGACCCACCCTGAAGGTTGGTGACAGTTCAAGACTGAGTAAAAAGGAAAAAGAAGAAACCCTGCTTATTCCCACCCCTGCTGTTTCCTGATCCATAGAGATGTGAATAAGCAGCTTTCCACTGCCATGGACCAGAACTGGTCCTGCAAGCATTCCTTCCCTACCAGGACAGACTATATCACCTTACACATAAACCTTTAAACATTTGTTCTCTTGAGTTGCTTCCTGTCAGGTATTTTGTCACAGCAATGAGAAAAGTAATCAATGGAAGGGGTGTCATTATTTCACTGTTGTTCCACCAGAGCCTGCTATGCTATTTTACTATTTATAGTAGACATTTGAGATCATATGAGTTTAAAAAATGAGCCTGGACACAAATGTGTTCATCAGGCATAATAAGTTTACAACATTAAGTACATGTAAAAATGTCAGTAATGACTCAGTTTGGCATGCATCTGATTGCATGGTGCTGAGATGGTATCTTGCCAGGTGTGGTGGCACACGCCTTTAATCCCAGTACTCAGGAAGCAGAGGCAGGTGGATCTCTGTGAGTTCAAGGCTGGCCTGGTCTACATAGTGAGTTCCAGGACAGCTGGGGCCACAGGTAGACCCTGTCTCTAAAAGACCAAAAAAAAAGTGTTACTGGGCATGTAGGGCATGAGCTGTATCGAACTTGCTGCTGCTGCTGCCTGCCCTCCAATGGGATGCAAAGACTTGAGGGCATTCCCTTCATACCATACCCTAGTCTGATCCAGAGTCAACATTATACGGAAGGGTATTGGTTTAATTGACAATATATACAGCTCAATCTTCTTGATATGGAGATGTGTCAGACTGTTCTGACTTAATAGAAAACAAACATTTTTTTCCTTCACTTTTTTGTCTTTTCTTTCTTCTTACTGGTTTTTGTTATAGAGTAGATAGAAAGCAATACTAAATTGAACAATATGGAGTGTGATAATATCTGCATTTGCTAATATGTTTATAATGAAAGACTTTCAACTTTTCAAAAATCATCCATTTAAAAATTAGTGTCCATTACTGAAGAAAATATTTTTTTTAAGTATTTTATTCTTACAGAAAGGCAGAAAAGCACGCAGCATGATAAAGCCATTTATCATAGTCAGCTTAAAATTGGCAAAGCTCATGCCAAGCACGGGCTCTGTGAAAGATTTCATGGTCAATTAGGTAAATACATGTATAAAACGGACCCAGCACAGAAGATCACAAAGCCAATTACAGATCATGTTTAATTTCACCCCCCTAAGTCCCAGAAGTAATTTTTCCCTTCACAGTTTTCAAAAAATCCAAATAAAGTGTACAATCAACATTTTTGAACACTATAGAGAGCATTATAATATTTTGTAATGTCAGGTCATTTATTTCAGAAGTCTTGTTATGCTCAGTTGTCAGCATGGCTGAGAGCTTTCAAGACCCCCAGCTAAGAGAGTCTCACCTAGGTTGCTGGACAGCATGAGAGACATAAGTGTGCCATTTTAAGGATGTATTTTTCTATTTGCAATACAAATTTGAGGCACATAGTTAGTTGTTTGCATTTGTGTAAGATTCAATTTATATTATGGAATGCTTGCTGACGCATGTTCCATTCAGCACTATTCTGTCCTACCACTTTATACATGTTGGTATTCAAACTAGAACAGTATTAAATGAACCTTTTATGCTTTAAATATTCAAGAGTTTTATATTCAAAATTTCTTCTCTTACTGTCAAACTAGTTTGCCTAAAGGCAAGGTAAGATCAAGTTAGACTCTCAAAGGTAGAATTAAATTTTATCATGGCATCCATCATAATATACAGTTTGCTTAATATGCAAATAGAGTCTATGGATTCAGAGAATAAAGGAATTTTAGGTACTGTGTGAAATCCAAGGGACCGCTTTTATAGAATAGATTCCTTTTAAATTTACATTTCCATCATTTTAATGAAAACACACGGTAAACAAATTATAATAGAAATGTTTTAACTTACATTTTCAATTCAATTCTGCTTCTGAACTGTATTATTTTTCCTGGCAGCTCTTTACTTAAAACTAATAAAAATGGGAGAGCAGAAATTAAATAAATATATACTAAAGAAATTTTTACCTCAGCCATTTTGGAGAGTTCCATCCAGTCGTTTTTGTTGTAACTGCACATGATGCTGGCGATCACAATCTTTACAGACAGAAGAGAGAGAACATGAGTTCAAGTGGTTATTTATGCCGCTTCACCGAGACAGATTAATATCTGTAAAAATGCATTTATAATGGCAAGTTACATTATAAAAATTAATTTACAGTCTGTTGAAAAATAAATCTCATTAGAAAAGCAAGGGCAAACACAGGATGCCATTTGAGGCTTCAGACATGTGTAAGGGTATTCTCCCTTATTGTCATTGCAAACCACCGGGATTCTGTGCATGTGTTGGAGTGGGAGGGAGTATGTGTAAGTATCAGAGGTATGTGGGTACGTGTGTGTGCAGACCTGTGCAAGGTGGATAGGGTCATGACTTTTCCTCTGCAGTTTCACAGAGCTGCTGGGGGCAAGCCACATGAAGCAGGGTCAGAATCCTGGAGAGAAAGTCCTAAGGAACTATTGCATAAAGCTATGAAGGTGAAACCTGGGTTGTGGTAGAGGCTCTAAGATGTTGGAGATGCCAGAGTCATGACACATCTGCTAAAGGCAGCATCATACATGGAATGAAACCACCTTGAGAGGAATGTAGACTTCAGACAGTAAAGCTTGAGAGTGGAGCCATATAAGGCCTTTGAAACCGAAGCCCCTGGTCCTGGACAGCATGTGGTTTTTGCCCTGCTGGTTTTCTGTCTTGCTTTGATACAATCTTTCCTCACAATATACATATTCCTTTTAAAATGGGAATATGTATTCCATGCCATTGTCTGTTGGAAATATGTAATTTGGTTTTTCAAATTTGTTTTTATTGAATTTTTGTGTGTTTCATATAAAACATCTTAAATGTTCTTAATCATCGATATACCCCCATTGTTTTTTTTAATTCATAAAGTATCACAGTTAAGAGACTGACTGGAGTCTTAGAGGAGACTTTGGACTTTTGAGCAGTATTGAGTGTCATAGACTATGGTAACATTTGAAGTTGAACTAAGTGTATTTTGCATCATGAGATGGCTATAAGCCTGTGGAGTCAGGGGAGGATGGTGTGCTTTGAATGATGAATGTCCCCATAGGCTCATGTATTTGAACACTTGGTTCCAAGTTGATAGCACAGTTTGGGGATGTTCTAGAACGTTTAGGAGCAGCACTAGAGGTGAGCTTTGAGGGTTTAGAGCTCTGCCCTACTTCTTGTTCTTTCTCTCCATTTCCTGTGTGCAGATGCAATGTGACCTCTCCACTTCCTGCTCCAGGTTCCATATGGAACTACAAGCTAAAATAAACTCCTTTCCTCCCTACCTTGCTTTTTGTCAGAGTATTTTAATCACAGCAAGAGAAAAGCAGCTAATACAGATGGGGCCATATTGGAAAGAGTTTAAAGCATCAGGAAGAGAAGCTGTTTTCAAAGTTGGGTTAACATGAATCTCTTGATACACTCTAGCATCTGTGGGAGCTATGATTGTTCATCAATTTTTTTCTACAATAACAGATACAGTATTTGGTATAGAGAAAGGACCAATAGAATGAATGAATGGATAAGGTCAACAAAGATTTCAGAGAAGGGAATTGCTTTTAGCTTGTGCGTTTAAGAAGATTAAGTAGAAATGAGTATCATGTATTAGAGAAGAGAAAAATACTATCTGGTGCCATCAGTCTTGGTGATTGAAAAATTCAGCAAGATGGGTCAACTCAATTGATCACACATGGACATTGTCTATGAATTGCTCAGGCCTAAATGATACATCTACAATGCAACCTCTACACCTAAAGGCTCATGGAACACAGAACAAGGGTATTGAAGAGGACACTGTTTAATCTCTCAGTTCTCAATAATGAAGCTTCCTCATGCAGCAGAGCGCTAGAAATACAAAAGTTCACAAATAGCCAAAGTGTAGAAATCTGCTGAATGCTTCTCTTTATTAAACTTTTCCCACCCAAGGCTCAAGGACCATTAAGGAAGAGGGGGCAGAAAGATTGTAAGAGCCAGGGAGGAGATGCAGGACCATATGGAAACAGAATCCTACAAGCTCCTGAGAATCTGCTCATATGAATCTATGCACAGGTCCCATGCAAACTCAGGCAGACAATAACCCAGCAGAGAACTGGGAAAATGAACAGCAGACCTCAATCTTATCTGAAGGAATGTTGGCAACTGATTGGCGCTAGATGAAGAACTGATCTTCCTAAAACAAGGGACTCTAGATAGGCTGACTAGACTTAGTGTACAGACTTACACCATGGAACGGCTGGGGACACTGACAACCCAGTGAGCCTTAACCAGGATGACTGAGTATATGGGCTCCAGTCAGGGGTTATAAAGATGATTAAGATTGTTTGAGCTGTTCTGTATGAAACACACAAAAAAAATTCAATTAAAAAATGCTGTGGAAAGAAAAAGAGCCACTAAGGAGGAGTAAAGAGATGTGATGTACGAATGTTGATGACTGGGAAAATCACAGACCATCAGTTAGATAAATATAGAACAATGATGGGGCAGAAAGCAGGAGAAAGAGCAGCTGTGGGCAGATTCCAGAGAGGTAAAAGTAAAACCCAATGATGAATAGTGGAAGGACATATAACAGGCTTCATTTCTGTTGTTTTGATGAAGGGTCAGCTTCTGTCTGCAGAGGCTATGATTTCCCTAAGAATGTTTGTCCTGCGGTCTAATTTCTAGGGACCAAAAGAAAGTCTCTCTCCACACTTCATTTCCAAGCAGCAAAGGATCTCTATCCAGGTTGTGTACCTTCAGTGACCATGCTGATTCTCTCCTTTCCAAGTGGTCTAATTGTTCAGGGATGCCTGACAGCTCCTCAGATAGAAAAAGGACCAGGGAAACTATGAAAAGGGACAATAGATCTTCTAGGGTTGGGCCTAATAGCTCCTGGTATGGCCCTGTGTAGCTTGAAAAGTACGTATTCCTCCAAGGGGTGTAAGCCAACCAGGGGCGGTGTCTGATGTGGAAAGTTAGCTGCAGAGAGTTAGCTGTGGAGAGTTAGCAGCATGGAGAGAGATTGGAAAGAATGGAGGAGGAGGTGTGTGGCTGCTGTGGTAAATGGCCAGGGTGTCCCACAAGCATGGAAGTGAAATGGGGCATTTACAGACCTGAGGCGAGACTGCTGGCCCATGGGGCGTGGACAAAAGCTAATGGAGACTGTGAGCAGGGCACAGAAGCAACTGGAATGGGCACCGGGCTGCACTGCTCGTTTTCTTTGTAAGTCACCCCACACTCCCTACCATAAAGGAAATCCCCAAACTAAAAATGTCTTATGTTAGTCTGTGAGCCTGGGGCCTTGGGAGGGAGCTGCCCAAGAAGGGAAAAGGGAAGAAAATTTAATACGACAAAATCGGTGTACTTGGCAGCATAAACGAACCACAGGACTCCGGGAAGAACTTGGGGATGTGGGCCTTGGAAAGCAGTGCGGTTCTAGTGGCAGCGTCTGGTCAGCTGGGTTCAGATTCCCAAATCCAGAAGGGGAGAGGGCAGCCAAAGCCCATACTGCTTAATGGGGTTAGCGAGTCACATGTGTTATACAATGGATTATAAAATATGTAACTAAAAAGTTGCTGGCCATGCAGAAAGGTGGGCCACAGCTGTGTTGTAAATATAGGGAAACAGCCCAGTGCGGGTATGTGAAGATTTTTTTAAAGGTTATAGAATGATTAGAAAAACTTCTGCAGGCCTTGGACACAAGCAGAGGACCCAGAGAGGTGGCATGGCCACTTTGCATAATAAAAGATTTTCCCAAGGCAGAGGAAGCGGAAGAGCCTAGGGAGGTACCGAAGGATTCAGTTTCAGCCACAGAGCTTGAAAGAAAAAAAAATGGGACATTTTAACTTGTGTAAGGTCCATGGACTCAGGAAAAAAGACAGATAATAGTGAAAAAAGAAAAGACCTAAAAGTAAAAGTAGCTAAAGCTGCCCCTCAGAGTCAACCTTTGATACAAAAAGAGGGAAAAGCTAACGATGACTCTAACCAATGTGTCAAACGTGTCTGTAGAATAACAGAACACCCTACAACAAGAGATATAAAAAAGACCAGACAAAAGAAATGGTCTGTTTGGGTTACTCTAAGACAAATGTGGCAAGACTTATGTTGAGCCCAAATTCCCAAAGAAAAAATTGATAGAAAACCAAATTTGATACTAAGGAGTTTCTGAAAGGCTTTAAAACCAGAAGAACAGTTTACAAAAGGCATTCAAAGGATAAAAACTGTCCCAGCAGTGGTTAAGGACCCCCAAAGCTTAAATAAGGTACATTTCTCTCCTGAGAAAGGCTATGCTAGGGGTGGAGGCAGTTTTCCCCACCAGGGCCTCCCCCAGCAGCCAGGTATGGTCAATGGAGAGATGACAGATAATGGCTACAGGAGGCAGACCTGCCTGACTCCAGTAAACAACAGGTTCAGCAGGGACAACAGAAACCCCCTGCCTCTTTATCCCGGTGCAGGGTTAGGCAACTAGAGCCAGCACCTGTAAGTGTATCAAGAATAAAAGAATATAAAGAGACTCTATGTAAAATCCCCAGGATTCTGAATAACTCCAAAGGGATAACTAAAGATAGTAAAGAACTAACCAAATTAATGCCTCTTGCCCATGCTATGGTACCTAACAAAGATATATGGAGAAAGCAATTAATATGAATAGATAAAACCTTTCCATATTGTGTTAGACCTTGTCTATGATTGATTTAATATATGATGTTAACCTTTGAGTGTTTTACACACGTGAAACCGATTTGAAAGATACCTGAAGAAACAAAGCCCAGCTATAGCTATAAGATTCTTGGGAGTTTATGGTTGGGTAAGATCTAAACAGAGGCTCCCAAACCTAAACAACTGTTTAGAAAAACTACAGTACCAGAGGTAAGTTGCCCCTCTATGAGCTGTTGATCAGAGAGAAATCCTAGAGGTCTTCAAATTAACCAAGGCTATTGTCACTAATGTGGGTTATACACTAGAAAGGTCAGTAAGGCCAGGTTGCTGAAGATACTGCATGATGTGAATGTGGGAGGAGAAGAAAAAATGGAGCTGAGACTAAGCCAAAACCTCCATGCCACTGGATGAATGGTTTTCAAAGTGCCAGAAGGTGCTATACAGATGGTTGGGGAAGAAAGAATCCCCTATGATTCTACTCAATGATAGACCCTGTGTGCTTTACACCATGGGCATGCCAAGCAATGCCTGCAAGTGCAATAATGGCTTAACTAACATACTTACAAGTGACAAATTTCTAATTGGATAAGGCCCGCTTCTAGGAATAGAACACACACTTAGTACTGTACTCCAAGCCAACCTCCTGTGTCAAGAAAGGCTACAGGTCACAGTGGGGAAGCTGTTGCAAGTATACTGTTTAATATCATCTAGGCATTTGTATGCACATTCATATTTGTTTAGATGTGCCCATGTCCTTCCATTTATCTTTATAATCTGAGATAGATCAACAGCCATGTCTTGAAGACAAATGATGGGGAAGCCCAAAAGAACACTATCTTGCCATGATACAAGAGAGATCACCCTGCATCTGTCACCCCTTCCAAGGCTCAGAGACCCTTGTGGAAGATTGGCAGAAAGATTGTAAGAGCCAGAGGAAGGGGTGTAGTGTAGCTCGAAAATACTTATTCCTCTGAGGGGTGTAAGGCAGCCAGGGGCTGAGAGTTAGCTGCGGAGATTTAGCTGCGGAGAGTTAGCAGCATGGGGAGAGATTGGGATGAAGGAAGGAGGAGGTGTGTGGCCTTGTGGAAAATGGCCAGAGTGTCCTGTAAGCATGGAAGTGAAATGGGGCAATTACAGACCTGGGGTGAGGCCTTGGGCCCACAGGGCATGGGTGAAAGCTAACGGAGACTGTGAGTAGGGCGTGGAAGTGATTAGAATGGGCTTTGTAAGACACCCCACACTCCCTACCATAAAGGAAACCCCAAAACTAAAAATGTCTTATGTTAGTCTGTGAGCCTGGGGCCTTAGGAAGGAACCTCCCAAGAAGGGAAAAGGGAAGAAAATTTAGTTCAACACCCTGCATTGCAGGGAAGGAAGAAGGAGGAGGAGGAGGAGAAGAAAAGGAGAGAGGGAAATGACCAGAAAGAGGAAGAGAAGAAAGAGGAGGAAGGAGAAATAGTAAAAGGAGAGGGAGAGAAGGAGGTAGAAGAGGATGAAAAAGAGAGGAGAAGAGAGTTGAGGGGGAAAAGAGATGGGGAAGGAGAAGGAAGAGGAGGAGGAAGAGGATGAGAAGATGGAGGGAAGGAGTAGGACAGGGAGGAGGAGAAGAAGGGGGTTGGAGGAAGAGCAGGAGAAGGGGGGAGGGGAGGAGGAGTGATTGTTCCTTCATTTGAAAGGAAAATCAACTACACTGATCCTGGAGTCAGGTGACTTTCCTATTGTCTTCAGTGTCCTCAAAGCAGAGGTTAAGTAGACCCTGGCAAAGCGTGCTAAGGGTTTAGGGAACAGACAGAGCCCCCTGACTTGTTTCTATAAGGCAAGAGCAGAATCAGATGCAAAGTCACAGAGCCAAAAAGCTATTTTAGTGAGTGGATGACTATTTCTGCTGTGGTGAAACTGACAAGTAATAGGCTTGGATTTTTTTTAGACAATTTTATTGCTTAAATCAAACCAAGATTAAAAAAAGAAAAACAAAAAGGGGGACACCAGTTCCATTGAAACCACCTCTAAACATGATAAAACACTCTCCCAATTTTCATTGCCATGTATGTAAAAAGTGATTGCTTCATCACTGCAGTTACACCAAGACACACACATATCCTCTCCTCCCATTCTTTCTCACAGTACAGGAGAAGACAGACAGCAAGGGAGACCCTGCAGGTAGGATACAGCTAGGCAGGTGGGCTGACGAGAGAAATCCACTGCTCAAGGAAACAGTGCTGCCTACTACAGACAGCAGGTTATGACAGATGCTCTCAAATGGGGACTAATGTGGCTCCTCTTTTCTAAATGCCATCTTTAATTCTGAGAAAATTCTATTTGCTTCAAATTTGTATTGATTGTGCCAGTATTGATTAAAGTCATCACATGCCCTATAGGCTGCTAGGAATCACAAGGAGCTGAAATTGGGTTGGATGAAGATAAATAAGCATCAGTCACAGTATTGTCCTAGACATGCAGCACAGCATCTCTCAGACACCTGTGGACTCAGTGCCTGCGTGTGACCTGTGACAGCTTCTTGGTGGGATGGAGTGACTAACTATGGGTTGGAGAGATACATTTCTACTCTGCAGGCAAGCTCTAGGCAGCCAAGTTTTGCCCATTCCCCTGTTCTTTACTTTCTTTAAATAGGTTCTACCTTCTTGCCCCCAAACGATGAGAAAGAACTTCAGGCTGGGCTAACCACGGTGATCGGTTGGTGACACTGCTCTCAGCAACAGCCTAGTACAAAAGGAAAAGTTCTTCTTACTGATCCCTAAATTAGAAAGCAAGTGTGTTCCAAGTCTCCAGTGTCCACTGACTCCTCACTGAAGTACTTCCTGACTCTGCCCAAAAAGTGATATATGGGGCAGGCAGGATGGACAGGGGGACATGTAGATGCGAGGAAAGGAAGAAAGAGCCGTGATATAAGGCTGGGGCCTCACGAACGCATCTGCACTAAATCTTATAAATGCTACTCCACCACTTAAGTTCATAGTTAAATGATTTCTGTTGCTTCCAGTTTTAACAGTCGATGCATGTTAAACAAATATTGTCACTAAACTTTTAAGAGAAATTACTGAGCAATTTATTTTTCACAGTAAAAAGGAGAACATAACTTTATAAATCATTAAAAACATGATTATTAGGGCTACGCTATCTAGGTTAATAGAGTGCTGATTTAGCATCTGTAAGTCCCTGCGCTTATATTCATAAAATAGGATAATTTGTTTAAATATCTAAATATCTTTATCTAAAAACCAAAGGGTGTCTTGTAAAAATATACAGTGGTCTTGTATTTCAGAGAAATCATAATGACTGAAATATTATCTTACTTTTCATTCAAATAGACCTGGAGTTTCTCAGACTCGAGCTAAAAGATATTAACACTAAAAAGAGATGGAACATAATTTAATCTCTTTTGATGATTAGAAAGTCCTTTGGTGTTTGCTATACTCAAATTTTAATCAAGTAAAAGAAGAGGGGTTATTTTTTTCCTACAAAAAAAGAGAATTGATGGATATTGTACATGGTGAAATACCATGCAACGTAACTAGCAGTGAATACCCACTGATTCCTAAATCAAAGTAATCTTTTCCTATATCAAAATTGCAATTAATTTAAGCCATTCTATGTGTTCCCTTTTTATAGGTCATATTTTAGAGTATTATCAAATGAAGTAATAAGTAAAAGTCAAACACTACAGAATATTTGAACTTTGCCCCACTCTACTTCTTAGGATACTCAATCTTTGGGGGACATTCTAACAGTGTCAACCAAGCAACTAACAAGCAAATTCAGCTCCTAAATGTGGCACAGACAGCAGGAGTGTTAAGACGTTGACCTAAAGTCTCCATTTAGACAACATTCAACTGCATTTCCTGAACACTTACTATATGCCAATAACCATTTGAACTCATAAGTGACAAGAAACAGAAAGAAAAAAGATCCCTGACCTCATGGGGTAAGGAAATGTACACGGGCCAACCTCTAGGTCAGAATTATTGTTCTAAAGATAATAACAGGAAAGCATGTCAGAGAATCACTGGTGTGTGCCACTGTATCTGAGGGACAGTCAATCAAGGGCTCTCTAAGTTGAGAGCTGAGAGATGAGAAGGCACCTCACTTTAAAGGATGGAATGGGGCATGAAAGATGGCCTTCTAGGTAGAGGAAAATGCATGTAAAGCCTGAGGTGGGATGAACTTGGAATGTTCAAGAAGACAGAAGGCCTCTGCAGTTGTGGGTTCTTGACAGGACAAAAATAACATGAACAAAAATGAGATCTAGCCATAGATCCAGAGGTTTGGGCCCCTGTGGGAATTGAGGTTTTATTGCACTTGTAATAGGAGGCCACCACAGAGCTGAAAAGCTGGAGATAAAATGGCCTGGCTTATACTTTTCAAAGATGCTTTTGATCACTTCATAAGGAAGGAACTAAGAGAGATAGAGGTGAAAGCAGGGAGACCAGTAAGGGTGAAATGAAATGGCTTGCCTGATAGCTACAGAGGTGCAGAGCAGTAGTTCTGAGCTGGTGCCCACACAACTGACAAGTGCTTAGATTCAAGGGGACACAGAAAAGGTAACATTAAGGATGATTCTTAGGTTATTAACTTGAACTTTCGAATTTGGGGATGTAAGCAATTTATGGATAGGGAACGAAGCCTAACAGAGAAATGTGTGCGGGAATATAGAGTTTCAACTGTAATATGTTAACTGTGAAATGTCCAGGAAATATTGTAGTAATGAAGACACTGACTATGCCCCGGGTATGTGTGTGGAGACTTCACTGAAGAGGTTAAGGATGAAAGTGTAAATTAAGGAGACTTGAACATATGCCAGCATTTACAGTCAACCAGCTTGGTGACTGCAAAAAGAAAGTGGACCTAACTGGATGAAAAGAGCATGGACTCACTTGGAGCCACAAGAGAACATGGTTTCATGCCAGAAGGAAGTGTTCCAAAAGGTGAGGAGTGAACCACTATGATAAATTCTTCCGATACTTCGATTAAAGGTCAGTGAAATGTCCACTGAGTTTCACAACACAGAGACTGCTGGTAACTATTATAAGGTGGTTTTCAATGAAGCAGTAAGGGTTCAGGACAGATTAGAGTGGCTAAACAAACAGAATTTGAAGACAGAATTTGTTAGCTGTTTCTGTGATAAAATATCCTGATAAAAACAACTCAAGAGAGAAAGGGTTTATTTGGCTCACAACTCCGGTTACAGTTCAGCATTGTGGAGAATTCAGGGAAGCAGGGGCTTGAAACAGTCAAATCACAGTCAAGAGTAGAGAGGAATGAATTAATACGTGCATGCTTACTAATGCACTTCCCTCTCTCCCTCCTGTTTATTCAGGTGTTCAGTCCAGGGCCCAGCCCATGAAATGGTGTGACCTACGTCCAGAGTGGGTCTTCCCACCTCAGTTAATTCAATTAGGAAAATCTCTCATGCTGGAGAGATAGCTTAACCGTTAAGAGCACTGACTGCTCTTGCAGACGACCTGAGTTCGAGTCCCAGCACCCACATGGCTGCTAACAACCTTCTGTAACTCTAGATCTAGGGGATCCAATGCCCTCTTCTGACCTCTTCAGACACTGCATGACCAGGGGGCACTTACATGCACAGAATACACTCATGCACATAAAATAAAAATTAAAAATAATGAAACAAAGAAAAAAGAAATCTCTCACAGGCATACCCGAGACCAACCAAGTCTGGACAATTCCTCATTGAGACTCCAGACTGTATGAAAGTGAATAACCATCACAGATAGCTAATAGAGATGTGAACAAGCAGTGAAGGACTGTGAGAAGCCCAGTGAGAGGCCAATTTAAGGGGCTGTATTTGAATACTTTTTAAACATGACTGGAATGATCTAGAAGATAGTATTGAGATGGGATAGTGATGAATTAGGAAGATATGTTGGGAGTGTCCTTGGGCGGGTAGGGGCATTCTGGGACATCCTGTGTAGTTTAACCTGGTAGAAATGAGAGAAAAAATTGTAGGTGTGACAGGCTAGTAGATTTGGTGTGAAAGAGGTGAAATCGTTCTTGCAGATATTTAAATTCTCTTTATAAATAGGAGGAGAGGTCTCTTGAGAGTATAGGGAAAAGGGGCAGAGACAGAATGATGAGGAAGAAATGAGGGTAAAAAAGAAACATCCAAGAAAATGGGAAACGAATCTACTAGATTATGGTACAAATATTAGCCCCCAAAGGCAGGAATATTACTGAGTGGTGACAATATTTTGGCTAAGTAAGACTAACTAGTAAACATGAATGTATAAGACAATTTACAGTCAGAACTCATTATTTGAGCACAAAATATAGGCGTTATAGATTGTCTTAGAGTCTAGATCTGTTTTACAAAGGTTCTTTTTAGTGCATCAGTCATTAAAATTTAATGAAAGAACATTCTATACTGAATTGTGCTTTGTAGACATTGCTTTTAAATTGGTATTCTTCAGATAGGTATGATAGTGGTTGTTTATAATCTTGGCACTCCAGAGGCAAAAAGAACATGGATTCAAGGACAGCAGGGGCTACAGAGGGGGATGCCCTTTCCAAAATTAAGTTTTCCATATTTTTTTAAGTTTCATTTTGTTTAATGAATATAGCCATAGAAAACATTTATGCCTTCTGCAAACATTGAACTTTCATTAATTATTAAAATTTTAAATCATTATAAAATGTCAGCTACACAAAGACTAAAAATAGGTACACACACTTTCTAAGAAAGAGGTGTTAAATTGTTTCCATTAACATCCTTTACATTTTAAAGTCAAGAATCAAAATTCACAGTCAGTTACTTTCAATTTGATAATTCAATTACATTATAGGATAAATACAATGATTTTGTCAAAGTAGCTCTTAAACCAAATTACAACAAAGTTTATGTCATAGTAACTAAGGTGAAGATTACCCTAATATTTTCAATTTGTTACAAGCAAGGTTGTCTTGTCAAATTCCCATTGACTTGAAGTCTCTGCTTTGAAATGCATGCCATCAATAGTGCTTTTGTATTCTGTAACTGTGCTGTGTACTACATTGGAAATCCAGTCAACAATTCAGCTGCAAGACAGCCTAAATTTTTTAGTAGGGAAAAATTTCAAAGTGACAAAGGTGAGCAGTTGTAAATTACAAGTAGCAGAGTTGGGTTTTGTCAAACAATTTAACCAAATCATTCCTAACACCACTGGGATTATATTGAGGAGGGAGCGCCAGCATGGGACAGGGATTTCCAAAGACATCGAAACTAAGGAAATACGCTTATTAAATATTAATCGATGTACACATTCAAATGTTAAATGGCCTTTCTGCTTTACTTCAAATATGGTGAATGTGCTTTGGTGCTGATTTCCTGGAAGGCACATTGGCTATATGATCTTTAAAACTTTTAAAATTTTCCTGGTGTGGTGTTGCACGCCTTTGATCCCAGCACTTGGGAGGCAGAGGCAGGAGGATCTCTGTGGGTTCAAGGCCAGAGTTCTAGGTCAGCTGGGATTACAGGGAGACCCTGTCTCAAAAAAAGACAAAAAAACCTTTAAAATTTTTATTTGCTCATTATTTGTTTAACTGTCATCAAGGAGAATAATATCCTTATAGGTTATCTAACAAGTTGTCTTGGCAAAATGGCTCAGCAGGTAAAAGAGCTTGCTGCCAAGCCCGATGACCTGCGTTTGATCCCCAGGAACCACGTGGTGAGAGAAGAGAACCAAATTTCACAGGCTGTCCTCTGACCTCCACATGTGCCCCAAGGCACTGTGTGTGCACGCATGGCACAAGTGAATAAATAAATGTAACAAAAAAAGTTAATAAAACAACTATCTTAGGGGTCATCATTTTGGGGGGTTCTTTTAAGGTCCAGAAATGGCCTCTACATAAAACCATTTCTAACATGGAAAGTCATATTTAAAATTAAACAATTTGGGGGGGGGTTGATAGTGCATGCTTGCAATTCCAGCATTTGAGGATGAGACAAAACAAAACAAAACAAAACAAAACAAAACAAAACAAAACAAAAAAAACCCAAAAAAAACCTCATCAAGTTTGAGAGCAGCTTGGTCTAAACAGTGAGTTCCAGGCCTACCAGGGTTGCACATCAAGACCCTGTTTCAAAAGCCAAAAATCAAGAATCAAAACATGAAAATTAAGTTAAACAATATACATGCAGTTTCCATTAAAATCATCAGTAATGTTTTCCACCAAGAATGCAAGAAAAATCCACTGTGGGACACTCCAGGAATGTCCTTAACTGTCAGTTATTTTTCCCCTTTGCATCACCCCTCACTGGATATTACCTTAGTGTCTGTGCCCAAATGTGCCTAGAAACCCCTAGCCACAGTGATGACACCAAACACATCAGTCTGGATGTTTGCTAGAACTGTCTTTGGTACTGCAGTATGCTAAGCAGTTCTAGCTTCCTTAAACCCCCTTCTTCCTGTGTGTGGGAGACCCACCACCTCTCATTTCCTGTTCTCTGTGTTCCTTGCTCTGCTTCTTCCCATCTCTTAGAAGTGGATTCTTACAAGCACCGTTTTTTTCTTCTTCCTCGTTGTGTTATGCTTCATACACATCCCTTAGATAGAATGTTTCCAAATACCAATTGTATGTAGAAAACTCCTAATGAGTTCTCACCAGCATTTTGAGCCTAGTACAAGAAATCGATAACCCACCAACTTCTAGCATGAACATTTAACTTGCCTGAAACCAAACGTAAGTTTCTTTGAGTTTGCTCCTTTCTCTATAGTAAATAAATTTGTGATCTACCCTTCCAGCATAGATTTAAAACTAGGCAGATGCTTCCTGTGTTTATCTCTCTCTCATGGCCCACATATAATTACCCATCAAATATTCTCTAGCCTAATAGTTCTCAAACTTGGCTGAGCAATGAAACAACATTGCTCAAAGAACTCCAGGATCCTAAGTTAACTTGTATGGGAGTCTACTTTTCAAATATCCTATGTTAGTGTTCCCAGCTCTTCCTCCTGGCTCTCTGTTAAGGTCTCCACCATTGCTTCCTTAGGCTCTGGCGAAAATCCCTAGCAGTTGTCCCATTTCCAACTTCAGTCTAGGCCATCTTCAAGATCATTCTAAAGAGACACACCTCCTCATATCACACCCAAGTTTCAAAACCAATACCAGTGTAAAATCTACTTGTGGTATCAATGCAAAATGTCACCCATCGTCTCCTATGTTTGGACACTTGGTTACTCAGCTAGTGTTGCATGTTTGGAAAGGTTGTGGAATCTTTAGGAGGCATAGCCTCACTGAAGGAAGCATGTCTCTGGCGCAAGCCTTGAGATTTTTATAGCCTGAACCCATTTCTTGATTACTCTCTGTTTCCTGTCTGCAGACAGCCAGAAGACCTCAGGCTCCTGCTGCCATGTTTCATCTGCCAAACTGTAAGCCAAATAAGCATTTCTTCTAAGTTCCTACTTGTCAGGTATTTTTGTCACAGCAATGAAAATAATGGCTAATATAGTACTCTTTGATAGGATATATGAGACCATCATACAACTTTCATTCTGGCCTCAATGAGTTACTTTGCTGCCCAAGGGCAACATGGATTCAGCATTCTTTTCACCACACATTTATTTCTTTTATCTGAATAAAGAAGTGGTTGGTATCTGTGCTCTAGGAGAATGAGGCACAATAAAATTGAAAATTGATACAAAGACAACTGAAGCCACACTAACCAGGGTATAGTGAAGTCACCAGGAAAAGGCAGCATAAGCAGTTCTGAAATAATCTGTGGATATTTATTGGAGATTGTTTAGAAAAAAAGCAAGGGTACTGTAGGCAGTCAAGGGGCTGAATGATGGTTTCTAAAGACTCAAGGTCTTAGATTTGAATTTTAGATTATTCTGTATAGAGAATTCCTAGTCCTCTTTTGGATGTTGTCTCTGGGAAGCTTTGCCTGTTGCCCAGTCCTCCACTGAGCATGTTAGCCACCCATTTTCTAGATCCCTTGTGATCTTTTTCTCTTTTTTTTCTATATAGCAATGAATTGTTTATATATATATATATATATATATATTAATTATATATATTTTAATTATATAAATTTTGCTAGCTCCTAGTAAAATACCTTGTATGTAATTGGGTATCATTAAATACTTGCTCTAAAGGAATATCAAAATAGCTGAAAAAGGAATCCCAAATAATGCATATTCTTATTGCTATTTGTAATATCCATATTTAAATCCACTTCTACATCCAATGAGAGAAAGATACACATGAGGGGGTCAAGAACCTCTTGTAATTTCTAAAGTATATTATGTCAAAGAATTATAATTCACTACTTTGTTTTTGTCTTTAGACTTGAATATACATTTTCTTAACCATACATTAACTCATCCATTTCCCACAATAACATGGACTTATAGAATCTTTTACTGAAGACCTTATCACAAGACACAAACAATTCAAGTTACTTTACTGGGTCAAATTAATCAATAGCAGAGGCAGGGATTGAACTCTGAGCTTTGAGTCTGAGTTCTCTCTACTACATCAAGACTGTATCATATTGATTTCCTATCCTTTCAATTTACATTAGAGATTGTGGCTAATTTTATGTCCCTAACCTTCTTGAGGTAGATTGAAAGAGAATGTTCCTTTATCAGCTTGGATTTTATAACCATTCCCACCAAGATAAAAGTTTATTTACCCAACCCTGAATTGGACTGACTTTGTGACATATGTCTATCAACAGATGTCTGCAGAAGTAATGTGGCTGAGCCAAGTCAAGGCTGGAAGAAACCTGAGACCGGAACTACTCACTCTCTTGATGTTTCTATTTGCTATGCTGATAAGGCTGCCTAGTCTGCTGATGGATGAGAGAGACCACATGCATTGATGAGCCATCAAGTTTATGCCCTTTTGTCCTTCTTAGCCCAGCCTGTGCCTTACTCCCTTGGATACTGACTACAGCGCAGTGAGACCAGCTGGGACCAGAAGAATCATGTAACTCAGACCAGTTGAACAAACTGCTAACAGCCATGATTATGAATTAAATTAATTATTTGGGTCCAATCCTGGGATGTTTCGTGATGTAGAAAAAGTTAACTCTTGTCACTTTTATTGAAATACAGCAGCAAGAGCTAACTTATGTAGTATTCACAGGAGTTCTGCGTGTCATATTTCACATGCGTTCGTTATCTCTAATCTTTAGAGCAATACAACATAGACATCCTCACATTTTGTAGATAAGGGGAAAAATTGCTTTTACGGGTTAAGTAACCACTCGTGTGCATGTCTAATAAGAACAGATACAGTGTTTGAATTGCCCAGCTGTAATATTTTTGTTCTGAATAATTTTTCTGTGTTCCTTAATCACACATTTACAGAAAACCTATGGGCTTACATTCACAGATGGTGAGCTTTATTCAAGGGATGTCAATTTTTATTGTGTTAATACTTTGATGCTAACCTCATTTCTGTTCTTAGTCAATGGACTATTTCAGTAAACACCATTTAAGCTACAGGCTAATCGAAGTGCCTAGGAAATCATAAAAGGGAAGAATAAGTCATTATGAACCAGTGAGGTGCTACAATGTCTCCTGAACCTAGGGCTGAAGATAAGGTCATTTTGGACCTTGATAATGTGGCCTGAGGTTACCTTGTTTCCTCTTATCTTCACACATCAAACTGAATCCCCTCCACAAACTTTGCATATGTTACCTGAGGGCTTCTTCTCTTTGTTTGCTTCTTCCAGCACTGCTTGCCTCTCACAGACCTTACCCCCCAAGGTCTAAGGACTAACCTGTACCAGATAGACTCACTCTCTCACTGGAAATTCTGGTGTGGAACACCTGCTTCTAAATGAGTTCCTGTCACACTACAGGTGCATGATTTTTATGTACTTCTTTTTTTCTTACTACCACTGTATTCTCTTACTTTAGTCGGTGGGAGAATACAGCTATGTCTTTCTGATTCTCTGCCTGCTGTATCTGTCCGTTTCAGACAGGTAGGAGATGAAGTCATGAATGGTGAAGGTGGATTCATCTATTTTTCACTGTAATCTTATTGGTTTTTCATTCACAGAGTGTAAAGTCTAGTTGTTAGGTACTTACACATTAGAGATCTTTAAGAATTCTTGGAGAACTGACCCTTTTATCACATGTGATTCCTTTCCTTATTCTTGTAACTGTTCGCATAGTCTGACATTGACACAGATACCTTCTTTTTCTCGATTAGCCCAACTATGGTGCATTTTCGATAGCCATGTTCTTTTAGCCTATATGTATTTTATATCAAAAGGAGCTTCTTTAAAAAAAACATTTTCCTTTATTATTTTTATTCTGTATGTATGAGTGTATTGCCTGCACGTAGACAGGTGCTCTTGTGTTGTTGAGTAATGTCCGAGGATGTCAGAAGAGGATTTCAGATCCCCTGGAACTGAAGTTAAGGATGGTTGTTAGCCTCCATGTGGGTACTGGGAATTGAACCCAGTCCTCTGCAAGAACAGCCAGTGCTCTTAACTACTGAGCCATCTCTCCAGCCCCCAAAGTAGCTTTCTTATAGAATCACATAGCAGAGTTTTCTTGATCCAGGTTGGCATTCTGTCTTTGAGTTGGCACATAGAGATCACTGATGACCAAACTGGTAATTGTTTTAGTAGACTGAATATCTACCATATTTGTTACTGCATTTCACAAGATCTCATTTTCTAGGCATATAATGTATATATGCTTACACACACATACACACTCAGAGTTTTCCCTGGAGTTTGCAGTAAGCATTGGCAATGTTAAGCAGGTGTTCCACACCAGAATTTCCAGTGAGAGAGTGATTCTATCTGGTACAGGTCCAGCTCCAGTTTCAAATAGCAGGCTGTCTCTTTAAGGGTCATGTGGACATCATATAAAAACAATATATTTTTTATCCTCCGTTCTGGCCCTTGATTCACTGAGGTGACTTACATACAAACATAAACACGCATGTAGCAAGTATACATAATCAAGTGCATTGTTGTCATGATTATTTTAAATGAAATTATTAGATAGGCCATTTGAAAATAAGAAAAATAAAAGTTTTTAATTTTGTCATTGTTTCTTTGATATTTTTCTCTAATGCAAATTTCCCCCACATTTGCTTTTGCAGGAAATCTTTACTTCATTTTTGGTGGATAATATTGCAGAACGCTCCCCTCAATGCGATTTCCTCCTCCCTGTTCTTGTACATTTTTGCAGAGAAGACGAATATCATTTATTTTCCCATAGTCAGTGTGTTTTTCACTCTGGGCTTTGTCTCAGGATTTTTATCTTTGATTTTTATATTTAGAAAATGAGATGCCTAGGTATAGTTTGGGAGAATAACTATCCTTCAGGGTATTCTGGGATTTCTGGACCCATGGCTTGGTGTGTGACATTAATTTGGTGACACTGTCAGTCATTATTGTTGGAATAATGGCTCCCTTCCTTTCGCTCTTTATTCTCCCCTGTCCTTCCATCAGGCACACCACACTAGAGTTATTCCACAGTCCTTGCATATTTGGTTCTGTTTTCCTTTCAAACTTGCTCCTGTTGCTTTTCTATTTTCTGATTTTCTATTGATATATTCATAATCTCAGAGACTTTCCTCAGCTGTGTTCTGTCTACTAATAAGCCCAGCTGAGAAACTCTTCCTTTCTGTTCAGGTTTTTTGATCTTTCATATTTCTTTTTAGGATGCATGCCTCTCTGCTGTCACTGCCCATCTCTTCCTGTATGCTGTCTACTTTATCCATTAGAGCCCTTAGCATATTAATCATAGCTGTTTTAAATTCCAGTCTGATCATCCCAACCTCCCTGCCATGTCTGGCTCCAGTGCTCGCTCTGTCTCTTCAAATTGTCTGTCTCTTCACATTACTTTGCTTCTTGGTACGCCCTGTTGTTCTCCTAGTAGTCAGACATGATGTACCAGATAAAAGGAGTTATTGTAAATAAGTCTTTTGTAATGAGGCTGTGAGGTGTCCAGAAAGAGATGCATGCTCCAGGCCTGTGATGAGGTCTCAGTCTTTTAGTAACTGTAGAACTCTGAACTGTGAACTTCACAAGCTTTTCTTTCTCTCCTTGGGTAGGGCAGAATGATTGGAGTGGGCGGGGACTAAATGTCTCCCTTCTCCCATGTAGGTGGCTAGGGCTCACTGGAATTAGACTTCTGTTTCCCTCCTAGGTTTGACAGGCTAAAGTGACCCTCCAGCAGGCCAGGCTTCATCATCTAGTTTCTCCTTTGATCAAGAAGAAATGGACAGCAATGAGTGTTCTGATCTTCCTCAAGATGGTCCCTTTTCCTGTCTACTGCTGAAAGCAGGGTAAAAATTCCTCTCTAACATTTCCTGTAAGACCTTTTAGAGCTTCTGGAGATAAATATCCCAATACCATGGTCCCCCCATGACTGGTGTATAAGTCAGGGTTCTCTAAGAAACAGAGCTGTTAGATGAATATGTATTAAAAGCAGACATTAATTTGGCATACATGATATGGTTTGAGTAGTCCAACAGTAGCTGTCTTACACTAGAGAAGCCGAGAACACAGTAGTTGCTCAATCCATGAGGCTAGGTGCTTCAAGAGTCCCAGTATTTGCATTCAAGGCCTGGAGGGTTCCTAGAGAGCTGCTGGCCCTAAATCTACATTGGAAGCCCAAAGAGGCAAGGTCCCAGTATCAGCAAAGAATGCAGCAGCCGCAACAGTGGTGGATTTGATGAACTTGCCAGCAGAAATGAAGGCACGCAGGCAACAAGGAAAGATCTTTCTTCTTCTGTCTCCTTTTCTCTAGGCTTCCAGTGGAAGATGCCGTCCACATTTAGAGGAGAGCTTCAAATGATCTGATAAAGATTCCTCACAAGAGTTCCTGGCAGCCTGCCTTTTGGTTGATTTCAGATCCAGCCAAGTTGACAACCGAGATTTACCATCACAACTTAGCTCAGAATTTTAAACTCAGGCTTGTCATCACTCATCCCCCAGCAATCCATCAGTTGAAGTTGAGATTCCCTCGTTGGTCCTGATAACCAATGTCATTTCTGATTGTCTCTGTCTCTGTAAGTCAGGACTCCATCCGCATGCATTCTCTCCAATCTAGAAGGTACCTATGACCTCCCCTCTTTCATATGTAAGAAGAGCTGATGAATTTTCAGTCTGTTCGTATTTTCACACTTTAGAATGAGGCAGCAACTTCAAAACTCTCTACACATGGAACTAGAAAGCACCTGTCACATCCTTTTGTACCTATAAGTCACTTACTGTTTTCATAACATGCCTTGGGCACTGACTTGGATCTATACTATCTGTCTAGATTTGAGTTACCCTATCAGTGTTGATCCTTTGTGATAATTGCAGTGGTCAATTGACGTCATGAGATTTGCATTTATTTTATCCACAGAAGTAGTTGCGTCCATCATAAAATCTATGCATGAGATTTTCTCTGCTATAATTTTAAATGTGAGGATATATTACGTGGTTAATTCAAAGATAGCACTTTTCAAATAATATATAAAAATTTAAAATATATTATAGGGGTTGATGAAGTTGGTAGAGTGCTTGCCGTAATAGCATAAGGACTTGAATTAGGAACCCCAGATCCTATATGAAAGCCAAATGTGGTACATGTCAGTGACCCCGGATCTGGGGGTGGGATGCAGAGACAGGCAGATCTCTGGAGTTTGCTGACTGCCCACATCACTGAGCTCCAGGTTCGGTGAGAGACCCTGTCTCAAAAATTAAAAGTTGAGAGGAACGGAAGAAGACATTTGACATTGACCCCTGTTTTACATGTGCATATGTACCCACACATGTGTATACACACACACACAGTAAATAAATATACTACAATGCATTCATATTACAAGTTTAAACTCCTCTACTCAGAAACTATAACAATAGCCATTTAATAAATGACCTTTCAAACTTAATAAAGCTAATATTATGTTAAAATGTAACACAGGAATTTTAAAAGGTTAAAAAGAAAACAATGAAAGTTCAAATTTTATTATATACATGCATGAAAATGTCAGAAGGAAACCCTTAAGTATCATGGTAATTTAAAGTAGTTTGAAATTCTTCATTTTTAAAAATAAAATTACAAAGTCTATTCCCTTAGCCATATAATTTTTCAAGTCTTCCCTCAGGTGATCTCCCTAATGTTGAGACTGGTCTCATGGCTTTCTTTAAATTGTATATGGCTACATAAGAAACACTTTAAAACGTACAGGTCTCACAAGGCATCTCTGAAGACAGCAATGAAATACAGCCCTGTTCACCTAAATTGATACATATGAGCAGATCTGAACCCAACCTTAGGCTAGAGTCAACCCTTACTTACAGGCTGAACTACAGCTTAAACAGAGCAACCGCAGCTGACCTACACTCTCAAGAACAAGAAAATAAATATAACAATATGTAATTATATGATGCACAACATTCAATACATTGGACACTTGTCAAAAACATACAAAGATTATAAAGATTGAAACGTTTTCTAGTGAGACAAATCAGTGACTTAAGGCCCTTGCCACCAAGCCTGAGAACCTGAGGTCGAGCCTTAGGACCCACACGGTAACATGGGAGAGGCAACTCCCCAAGTTGTGCTCTGAACTGCATGTGTGTACCATGGCACAAGAACACTCATATACAAGCACATGCAGACAAATGATTAAATAAACAATTTAAAAATCTTCACATGAAAGATATGTATGAATACTGTGATTGTAATTGCTTTTAAAGATGTTGCTCTTTGGCTACTGACCATTTATAGGCTTCCTGCATATTCCATTAGATAGCTCTGCTGAATATGGTAGTGCTGTTGTGCCTGCAGATGGAAAGCGCTGGAAGGATATGGGCTGGGTCTTTTATCTCAGCATGTGCCCAAGGGCTGGAACTTGATGATCCTGTTTACCAGTGTACCTCACACATAGTGGAAACTCAGATAAGATTTGTTAAGTGAAGAAATAAAATAGAATAGATGATTTCAGTGTTTGTTAAAAGCAATGCTTTAAAAACTCAAAGCTGGGCCAGGCATAGTGTCTCATGCCTTTAATTGCAGCACTCAGGAGGCAGAGGCAGAGGCAGGCCAATCTCTGTGAGATTGAGGCCAGCCTAGTTTATATAGTGAATTCCAGACCAACTGGGGTTACAAGGAGACCCTATCTCAAAAACAAAACAAAATAAACAAAAAAAGTCATAGCTTTCTTACTCCTTTCCAGAGGTACCCTATGATATCCCAGGAATTCTAAGTGAAGCCTTCCATTCATGGCAGACACTCCTCCCATCTGAGGAACTGTCTCCAGGCTTCTTTAACCTGAGCATGCTTCCCTTGGCAAGCGCATGTCTCTCTCACATTCCTTTGACCTCTGCTGCAAAATTCCAAAGTACCACCTTTAGCTCTATTTTATATGTATCCCTTTCTATCATTTCCTCAATTAATATGTTTATTTATGTCATTCCACTGCTGAAACGGAAGCTCCACCCAAGTAAGAAGTGTGGCTAAAGAACACTGTGGAATGCAGGGATCCTTGAAAATATATTTGAGATGGACAGCTGAATACTAACACGTTATTTAGGAATCTCTGCATGAACTGCTTATAACATGGGAGTAGTTTAATGGGTCATACATATTTAAAAGAGGTTGAGAATTATATATTATCTATTTTACATTACTTTTCAATGAAATTCACTTATTGTTGTGAGAGGAAAAAAGTCACATTTAGAATAACATTTTTCTAGAACATAATGTGCAAACAATGACATTTTAAATAGCAGAATGCTTTGGTTTTAAAAATTCGCAGATCAGGCATTTAAAAATATGCCCATAAAGAGCAGAAAGCATAGTTTATACAATGCTCCTTTTATCTCTCTGTGGTGCTATACTGTAGGTATGTTAGACTAATAAACTAATGCAGTTTTTATAAATAACTATCTTTACAATCAAATTTTGTAGACGCACATTTATAAATAATTTAAAATTATTTTTAGACTTAAAGTGTTAGTAAATTCACAAATATGAGTATACTCTTTTAATAAATTTTATTTCTTAGCTTACATTGATTTAGTGGAATGGATATTGGAAACTTTTCCCTATTGCACAGAGGAAAAAAAATGTTCAAGGACTGTGAGCTGGAGTCATGGTTTCTCCCTGCCTTGAAAGCCAACTGATTTGAAGGCCCGTGGAGAGTCATTGTTGTAAACAGATGTCAAGTCCAGGGTAGACAGCTGGGACAGAGGGCAGTGTTGGGCAAGAGACGGAAAAAGAGTGAGGTGAAAGTTAGGAATGATGTCCCTTACCTGAGAAGTTCGAAAGGGCATGCGCGCTAAACCAGGAAGCTGAAGGTGTCCCTTGTGCACGAAGCATAAGGTTTCCTTGCCTCTGCCTCTCTCCTAAGTGCTTCTACAGCTTTGCAGTCCTTGCCTTTCCCTTGTGATCTCATTTCCTGAAGCGCTGAACGTACAGTGCTCAGCCCTGAGCCAGGAACTTTATGAATGAAGCATCTGTGCGCTCTCCCGGCACATGTGACTGCAGCTTCACTTATTTTCTGCTCCTTCTTCTCTGTTTCATCATGTCTGACACCACCACCCGCGTCAGATCTTTCTGCCTAAGGAGGTAATTCCGTGCTTAGGCTCGTGCATTCCCCACCCCCCAGCTGCCAGTTCTACCAAGAATAAGCACTTTAGTTAACAGCAGTAGAAACAAGACCTCCACCACGTTTATCTTTGCAGAATAAAAATGAAGATGAAACTAAGAAAGCAAAACATTAATTTTTTTATTTTCATATGTGTCATATATGTGTATGAATGTGGTATATGTGTGGTGTATGTACACATGTGTACTTGGGTATGAGTGAGCTCACAAAGACCAGAGGAAGACACCTCGTGTCCTGCTCTGTCACTCTGCCTTATTCCTTTGAGATAGGGTTTCTCAAGGAACTTGAAGCAAGGTTCCTCCTGCCTCAAGCCCCATCATCAGCTGGTGTGACGGAATCACACATTTGGCTTTTTACTTGAGTACTGGGATTCAAACTCAGGTCCTCAAGTTTGCATAGCAAATGGTTTTATCCACCTAGCCATCCCTCCAGCCCCTGGAAACACTTAATCATTTAAATTTATTTTATTTTTTTCTTGAAATTTTATGATTTTTCATACAATATAGTTTGATGGTATTTGGACCCCCTCCCCTATCCTCACCTTCTCTTACTGCTCTCCATCCAATCTAATCTACTTTGTGTCCCTAAACGCCCTTCAGTCCATGCACCACAGCCTGGTTAACCTACCAAGAGTCCCATCCTTGAAAGAGACAGTCTGCTTCTCCCAGCAGCAGTGAGTTGCCACAATTTCCTTAAGTTGGGTTGGGGTTTCTTACCCACTTTCTCATGTCTATGCTGGGATTTTGTCAGGTTTAATCTTGCATGGGACTTGGGCATGCTATCACCATTGTGAGATCATTCAAATTTATAAATTGTTACTTTTCATATGTTGTGGATACATTGTGTAAACATCTTTGGGTTTCACCTTTATTACAAATTTCAGTTTAATATGCTTCTTAGCAGAAGCTTAACAGAGTGATTTACAATAGAAATAATGACAGGACCTTTTTCCAAGGGATTTGAACCTGTCATAAACTTTATATAGCATAATGAATGTGTTGACATTTGTTACTTATTTGCATATTATAAAAACAAAACACTGGGTACTAGGAGTCTTTGTGAAATTCATATTGCTTGTTAGATGAAGATGTTCAGAAAACATTATAATGTAATTAAGATCAAGAAATATTATTTGACCCACAATCATATACTTACATGCTTCTAAGATATTAACTATGCACAAATATTTATATTTCACTAAGCACTCTGGGATGAAATGATCCCCAAATTTTTTGGTCTAATTCATCATTTGATAAGATTTTTCAAATCTGGTTATATTATTTCAACTATTTGACCTTCCTTAATGTATTTTCAGTTCTAATCCAAAATAGACTCTGAAGGATCTTCTGAGACTAGAAACCTTAATGCTTTTCACAGCAACATATTTAATGCTTCAAAATTGGAAGAAGTATTTTGTCTCTTAAATGTGCCCTTTTATTATTCTTTATTATTATTACTCATAAATGCCTGATGTTGATATCAATACTGTGTTTATGGGACAATGGGGTGTTTGTTTTGTAATCTTTTTTCTCCCTTAGCCCATACATAAGTACATGACCTTTGAAACTTTTACAACAAATTGCAGAAAAGTAGCCTCTGAAATGACATCATTGTCTGGCTAAGGTTTTTAATCTTCTGAATTAAGAGGAGATTATATTTTTTCCTACTATTTTTTTTTAACAAAGTGGAAGGTTTATATAAACACAAATTTGTAAGCATACATTTATCTTTGGAATTACTATATAAAAGCATATACAATTAAGAGCCGGAAAAATAAAAGATGGAAGTTTGGGCATCATTAAATGCTTACTGTTTTCATAATTACTATATATTCTCAAAGAGCATTATAAAATCCACAGCACTGATTATTTTTAATTAGTTAGCATTAGGCAAAGAACAAACTCTAGAATCCTTTCACTGAAGGGACAAAATTATGGTTCAGATTCTTTTGAATTATTTACAACCTCCTCCAATTGGTCTATCATTTAATGAAAGAGCAGGGAGGCATCCTTCTACCCACCTCACCCAGGACAAATCCCCTTAACAGAACAGCATGAAGGCTTGTGACAAGGACTTTAGACTCAGATGCAGCCTATGTCCCCACATGTCTCATAAATTCTTCCAACACATTTTCACATGCATGACCATGAATGTCTATTCAGAGAAAAGCTTTTACCATATGTGCCATTTTTCAACTACCAAGAACAAAGGGCAAATGAGCCCTGGCCTTGGCCTTGGAACAAAAAATATAAAAGCAAAACAAAAACCTCTTACAGTTTTACTTAACAAAAGAGTGAATGCAGATTGCAAAGGCTGAGTGGAAGCTCCTTTAGGCACTATGCTGGTCTTTCTTGAAATAAGTGTTCAATGAGGGACAAACAGGGCAAAATAGGGAGATACACATATAGCACAACTCGTGTGGCTTAGTCTGCCTTCCCCCTGTTAAGGAAGTGTCCACAGGAGTACACATTGAATGTTCCCCTTGTATGTTTTAAAAGGCATGAGGATTTTCTATGTTTATTTAGTAAGAATTTACAATATAGCAGGTAGTTACTGTTTAGAGATTTTGTTTTTCTTTCCCTCCAATGATATTTTTACCTATGCCTCCTGAGTCAGGCTAAGCAATTTCCTCTCCACCTTCTTTAAACGTATTTTAGTGACCTTAAATATTATTTTTCATTAGAAATGGTTAGCTATGCAAGACTGACTTTCTGAAACTTCTAAATGTGTAATATATTCATTCCAAATAATATGTGGATAATATTTATATGCGATATAAATTATAGATTACACACACACATATATATATATATGCTTTCCTCTCAATCAAATGCCTAGTATTTCTATTCTCAAATAGTTATTTTCAGATTATATAGTAAAAATAAATTAATCATTAAGAGCAAAATATTACAGAAAATGTTCTACAAGTTGGAAAGAAACATACTAATATCTAAATTTAACCTTAAACTTTTGTCCATTCTGGCTAGAAACCTTTTACTTTTCAAAATGCAATTTATAGGAATGACTTCATGTATCAGGTGGTTGCCAGTCTTAGTTGAATGCATAGCAATTTCTGTTAGGGATTCTTTGTATCAAAATATGGAATAAGAAAGGTTAGAAGGGGTGGGGGATGGGAGGGCAAGGTAGAGAAGAGAGTATGGGGAGGGATAGCTAATAGTAAAGACCTTAGGAAAAAGTCATATGGAAACCTACTATAGTAAAAGCTTCCTCAAATATGTACATCTACATAGAAACATTTTAAACAGTTACCCTCTAATAGAGTGACCATGACCCTGTTAGACACTACAGGCTAATAAATAGAAAGCCCAGTGCCAGGAGTAGGAGGTGTTGGCCAGTGAGGTCCCATAGACCCCCAAACATTACAGGCAATTGTAATTTGGTTACCCTATAGAACCTGACAGAATTAAGCTGGTACTAACCTGGAACCTTATCCCTCCCAGCTAGCTTTCCTAGCCCTGGAAGGTGCTATGCACACTACTGGAGGAGAAAAATGATCATCAGTCTCACTCAGCTATGAAACCAGTGAGTTACAGCAACCAGCCTGGTAAGACACGCCCACTGATGCGATAGAGGCACAAATGTTATGGGACTAATCAAACACTTTTTGGCTGGATTGAAGGCCACGCCACAAGATGAAACACATACCTGGCACCATTATTTGAGCCAAGAACCTGTGGCTAGAGAGGTTGTAGGTCCTACGGGAGAACCTACTATTATTATTCTGCTAAATAGACATAGTATTAAACTGATTCCTAATGACTTATCATTATACTCATCGATTAATTGCATCTCTCAGCCCTCATCAGAGAAGGTTCTTTTGGCAGTAGATGGCAATTAACACAGAGCCCCACAACTGGAGAACGTGGACAGTAGGAGACTGTGGAGTGCTCAGTCCTAAACATCAATGTCATACTCTCTCCTCCCAAGGCTCAGGGTTCATTGCAGAATAAATGGAGAAAAGATTGTAGGAGGTAGAGGTGGTAGATAACTAAAGGAAACAATGTTTCCTGGACACAAAAGGGAAGGTGTGCAAATGAACTCACAGTGATTGACATCACGTGCAAGGCCTGCTTAAACTGAAGCCAGACAAAAATCTTATCATGGGGAAGGGGTGGGCACAATGTCCCAACCCTAGCTGAGGGGCTTTGACAACTGATCGAGCTAGGAGAGTCCGTTTTCTTGAAAAATATAACCCCTGGTGGGGCTGGGGAGATGGCTCAGCAGTTAAGAACACTGACTGCTCTTGCAGAAGACCTGGGTTCGAATCCCAGCACCCACATGACATCTAACAACTGTCCGTAACTCCAGTTCCAGGGGATCTGACAGCCTCTGTTGTGAACTCCTGGTACGTTAGCCACACTCCAGTGGATTGTATTTTCTTGAAAAATATAACCCCTGGTGGGGCTGGGGAGATGGCTCAGCGGTTAAGAACACTGACTGCTCTTGCAGAAGACCTGGGTTCGAATCCCAGCACCCACATGACATCTAACAACTGTCCGTAACTCCAGTTCCAGGGGATCTGACAGCCTCTGTTGTGAACTCCTGGTACGTTAGCCACACTCCAGTGGATTGTCACACATTCAAGATTATATGGGCAGCACAAAATGGACTTGATAGACTTAAAAAAAGTGAAAAAGAGGATACAAAGTTGGGTCAGTGGGGAGTTAGACTTGGGAAGAGTTGGGAGAGGGGAAATGAAAACGACCAGAACAGATTGTATGAAATTCTTAAAAAACAAACAAACAAAAAAACAAACCCAAACCAAAACAAAATCAGAAAATAAACGAGAAAATACTACCATCACTGGTCAGGGTTCAGACCAGTAAGACAGCTGTTTTCTGGATCATTGGGGAACAGGTTGTCATACCCCTCTGTCTTTGCATACACGGAAGAAGGCCTGTTCCTGGGCCAGTCAACACGGCCTTGGGAATGCTGGGCTGTTTTCTTACTATTACGATGGAAAAACTCTGTGTTTTGCACTACTCAAGCACTTCTCACATGTGTAAACGTCCAACACTAAACTTCCCAATAAAAGCTTTGAGGAGGCTGTAAAAACACTCCCGAGCGGAACACCCAGAGTCTCCTTGGAGACTTCTTGGAACAGTCCACTGTGAGGGATCATCTACAGCAGCAGATACAGCTGCGAGGCCAAGCATGCACAAGGTTTTGGGTTCAATCTCTGCACCCCAAAATAAAGCAAAATAATCCCCTTCCCTAGTTATTAGCAAATACATTTTAGGTGTTGTGAAACTGTATGGAATTTTACACCTATTTTATATACATGGTCTTCAGTAAGTCCTTGGAAAATATTCATTTAGAGACAACTGCTCGCTATAGCTCCTGTATTAAAGGACTGGCACAGCTTTGGCTTGGTCAGTAGCTTCATGATGCTATATCTTTGATATGCATCAAAAGGGACCCACAGAAGAAAATTAACTTGACTTTCTAACCATCAGTGCAAGACGATCACCTGCTGAAATGCTCTAGCCTTCCAGCATATGTAGCTACTAGGCTCCACTCCACTGCTTCCTTCTTACATATTTATGGAAGAGGTTATAGTTGCCACTGACTATGTATGCCATCACTACAAGATTTACGAGGGTCAAAATATTTGAGTTTCAAGACTACATTTTATTAAGTTTTCCAGCTTTAAGCAATGGGAAAGCACTTTCTTTGGCTTGGTGTCTGGCTTAGTTCAAAGGTTCAGCTTCTCTGATCTCTTTATTCTAAATAATGAACTCAGTGAATTCACTGGCCAAGCAAGTGAATCTTCATCTAAATAAATTATGTGATCTTTAAAAAAGGAGAAATCTCTCATCTATTTTCCTCAGTTGGTGTGTGTGTGTGTGTGTGTGTGTGTGTGTGTGTGTGTGTGTGTGAATATGTAGTGTATGTGCAATGTGATGTGTATGTGCGTGGCACATATATGTGAGTATGAGGGTACATGTGACTGTGTGTGTGTATGTGGAGGCCGGTCAGAGGAGAACATGGAGTATCTTCCTCTATCTCTCTTCATCCTGTACCTTTAATACAGATTCTCCCACTGAACAGGAATTTTGCCATTTCACTTAGACTAGATAGCTATAGAGCTCTCAGGACGGTTTGCCTCTGCTGTCCAACACTGAGGTTATAGGCACTCACAGCAATGGCTGGCTTTCCATGGGGGTTCTGGGGATTTGAACTCAGCACTTTTACCCGCTGAGCTATTTCCTTAGCCCTTTTTTTCCTTACTTAAATTTTTTTTTTGTTATTGACTATGTCAATGAGTTGTAATGAAATGCTTCTTCTAATTATGTGGTTATTAAATGAATAATTTTAAAAAAAAGTCATTTTTTTTTTAGGAAGCTGGAGAGATGACCCAGTCATTAAGAGCACTGGCTACTTTTATAGGATCTGGGTTTGGTTCTCAACACCTACATAGTGGCTAACAACAATCAGTAACTCCAGTTCTAGGGAATCAGATGCCTTCTTCTGGCCTCTGCAGGCATTGTATGACACAAGTGCACTTACATAATACATGCAAAACACCTGCACACATATTTATTTTATGTGTGTGCTTTCTTTGCATATGTGTGTGTGTGTGTGTGTGTGTGTGTGTGTGCCCTGTTGTACATACTTAGTACCTATGGAGGCCAAAGGAAGATGTCAGATCCCTTGGAACTAGATTATAGACATGTGGGTGCTGGGAAAAGAACAGAGGTCCTTTGCAAGAACTTTCTTAAACATGAAGCCGTTTCTCCAGTCCCATGCTTTTCTTACTTTTAAGCTAAATTTTCTTTTGTCAAATTAGAGTTAGTAAACTTGTAGCATGGCTGTCTTATTTCATATGTAGCCACCTTTCCAGGAGATGTGACAAAGAAAGACATGGGGGAGAGGGAGTGATGGAGAGAAAGGGAGAGGAAGAAAAAGAGAGAGGGAGAAAGAGAGGGAGAGGGAGAGAGAGATAAAGCAAACTAACGTGACTGAGGTTTCTGCTATGTGCTTTCTTTTACCATGTGAGGAGACTTACATGTGTTAGCTGTAGTTCTTTTCGGTAGGTATGAGACTATTCAATAACAACTATCTTACTGTCCAAATGATGAAGAAAATGATTGGCCTAGCCAGAGCAATCTAATAATATTGATAGATCACAACTATTGACTTTCACAACCCTTAGTTTGTTAGACTTAGACTATTTTTTTTAAGAACATGAAAACCTTGTCTCAATACAAGGAGTTATACAAAGTTGATATAGTTTATCTAGTAAAGTGCTTGCTAAGCAATTATACAGTCTTGAGTTCAGATTCCCCAGCACCCAGGTTTGTTAGCATGTGTCTATAATCCTAGCTCTGGGAAGGGTGAGACTAGAAGGTTTCTGAAGCTATCTGGAGAATGGGGCTAGTTAGTGTAATTAAACCAGTGAGCTTCAGGTTCAGTGAGACAGCTCTGACCCATTTTAAAAATTTAAGGAAGATAGTGATTAAGGAGGGCATTCATTGTTGGCATCTGGCCTCTACATGTATGTACACACATATGCACACACACCTGCACATACACACACATGAAAACACTATAAAGCAGTAATCCTATAGGAGTACACACACACATACACACACACACACACACACAGAGTGGATAATATAGTAATCAGTTAAAGCAGTAATGCTACGGGAGTACACACACACACACACACACACACATACACACCTTCTAATATAGTAATCAGTTAATATAACAATCAATTAATATAACATTCAGTTAAAATAACAACAATTAATGTAAATAGAAAATATTTTATGCAACTTGGAAGGAAACTCCAGAAACTCTTTAGGTTGTCACGTTCTGTCTACTCACAACAAATAAACTCACATGTATTCATTCCTCATTCATGAAACATGGTGCAGGAACTGTCTGTCTGATAGTCTGTGAGACCGTAATTTGGTGAAGAAAATACACCCATTGACTGGATGCTAGAGACTTCCAGAACCAGCAACTGAGAAAACGCTATACTCTCTAAGTTTCAAGACCCATTATAGAGGAAATCTATGGATTGCTTTTCTTTTTAACTTTGAAAATGATGTTCTGTCTTAGCTCCAAGGAATACAGCAGCACCATTGCAGGGAGGAGGTCCTGGAGGACTCTGAAGTCACTGACACATCACTTCTCCTGAACTGCTTCTGTGGTCGTCAGCACTGACATCGCCTGTGGTAAGAGGGTTCACGCCATTCCTCATGAGCTAGAGAAAAGTCTAACTGGAAATCCTTAGGGATCCTTGACCTATAAAACTATTATCAAATATAACACAATTTTTTAAAAAGGTGAAGATGTTCGATTCATCAACAGGAATGACAGGAACAATCCATTTTCTCTAGGAGACCCTTAACTCCGGAAGTGTCCTGGTGAAATGTTGAGTTCATTTTCAAAGTATTTCTATTTCCTTTTCTATTTGTATGTCTATACCTGGCTATCCCTATGCCCAGGGCTACTTCTACATCTTTTTCTTTATAATACACTCACCAATTTACTTTAGTTTCTTATTTTAAATTTAATATTTTCTTACATTTGAGCCGGGCATAGTGGTGCATGCCTGTAGTCACAGCACTTGGGAGGCAGAGGCAGAAGGATCTCTGTGAGTTCAAGGCCAGCCTGGTCTACATAGTGAGTTCCAGGCCAGCTGGGGCTGCATGGAGACCCTGTCTCAAAAAGACCAAAAAAAATTTTTTTTTCTTACATTTGTATGAACTTTATTATTATTGTATGTATGTGGGGAAGTGTGTGTGTGTGTGTGTGTGTGTGTGTGTGCATGTGTGTGTGTGTGTGTGTGTGTGTGTGTGTGTACTCCCGTAGCATGACTGCTTTAACTGATTACTATATTATCCACTGTGTGTGTGTGTGTGTGTGTGTGTGTGTGTAGCTATGCACACATGGTGTGCATATGGAGATCAGAAGTCAAGTTTGTGGAGTTGGCTCTCTCCTTTCCCTTTACATGGTTCTGGTACTCAAACTCAGATCTGAAAACTTGTGCAGCAAATGCTTTACCTACAAAAGCTCACTGGCCCCAAATTTTAATTTAAGTAAATAATATTAGGTCCCATTCTGACATTTTAAAACAACTTTTTTTGCTGATTCTCCTACTTCCTTCTCCCCCACATCTGCCTACAGCCCTGTGTGCTTCTAAATATGCCCATAGCCTCATTCCTGATGGGGTGGTCACTTCTGTCCTATCAGCTTTCCTCAGGACCTCTTTCCCCCATATGGTTTCCTTTCTAAATATTTTATTTTTATGATTTTTATTTTATGTGTATGAGTGTATTTCCTGCATGTATGTAAGTGCACGCATGTCATGCAATGCTTGTGGCAGTCAGAAGAGGGTGTTGGATCCCCTGGTACTGGAGTTATGGATGGTTGTGAGCCGCCATGTGGTTGCTGGGAACTGAACCAGGATCCTCTGCAAGAGCATCCAGTGCTCTTAACTGCTGAGCCATCTCCTTCAGCCCTGTTGTTCCCTTTCTATCCATACTCATCTCCTCTCACACACATGCATAACATGCATGTAAACACTAAGCAAGGATCTGCATATGAGAGCATGTGATTTATGTCTTTATGAATCTGTGCTACCTGGCTTAATAAACTTCTTCCCAGCTCTATCCATTTTCCCGCACATTTCATGATTTCATTTTTTTCTGTACACCTGAATAAAATTCCACTGTGTAAATGTACCACATTTTCATTATGCATTCATCTGCTGATGGACAACTACGCAGGTTCCAGTTCCTTCTCTTGTGAATAAGGAAGCAATAAACACGATGTACAAGCTTCGGTGTGGTAGAATATGGAGTCCTTTGGGTGTATGCCCAGGAGAGGTATACTCAGGCCATACAGCAGTTCTATTCTTAATTTTTTGAGAAACTTCCATTGTGATAAAATACTACAAATATGAGTTTGTTACTCTGTCTCTGTCAGCTAAAATAATCATATATATTTTTATATCCAAATATCAAACAGGCAAATCTCAATTTCGGTAAATAACAAATAATGATAGGATTATATTAGCCGAAATACTGAAGAAATATATATATATATATACGGCATATATATATATGCTACACAATGTCCTTTAAATATTTATAATTGTTTACCTGTTATGTTTGATTTTCATTGTCTTTTACTATGTTGTTTTCACTTCATTTTTTTCAATATTGAAATACAAATATGCGTCTTATTAAAAACTACCTAGAACAGCAAATCCCATGCAATAAGAGTGTTAACCATTGTAAACCCCCATCATGTCTCTGAGAAGCAGAGGAATTATCTTGTTATCAATTTAATAATGGAACATTGAAGTAAATGATGGCATCCACTGACACCAGTAACACTGTCTCTCTGGGGAAATTCATGTCTGTGAGAACTGTCAATCTAGATGGATATGGACATATTAAACACACTCCCTTCAATCCATAAATCTAACCTTTCTGGGATGCCTTAATAAAAAGATTGCTTATTTTGATGAAGACCAGCTATGCAGAATATCTTGACATTACTGGTTCAGAGTGCCTTTATTTTTGTTTAAATATATAGAATATCTTAGTAAATAGTTTACTAAGTCTTTTCTTGATGTTTTTATCCTTCAGCATAACTTACATGAAAATATGTCCCTCAGCTTTTAATGAATGAGATATTAATAACTGTATAAAGATACGGAAAGTAAATACAATGCATTTCTTCCCACCATTTCCTTTGGGAAGCTTTCTGAAAAACAGAGTTAGTCTCTTTATTGCTTTGTATTAAGACCACCTCTAGTTCTAATTCAGATGAATATAAAATGATTTCTTATATTAAAAATATCATACATTTCCCATGAGAAAATATGACAAGAAAAGTCAAAATTATAAACATAAATAAAACCTATAGTAGCAAAAAATAATGAAGCTTTCTCAGTATAAAACTACATCGCAGAACAACAAAAAAAGCAAGAAACAAATTCAGTTTCATGGTTAGTGTGTCAGATTCCTGGTGTACATTATATGCATTAATGCAGAATTTAGCTAATGCCTAGAAATAATGGCATCCACCCTCAGGACTGAAAACAGAAAGAAAAGATACCATAGAGGGGTTAAAAAAAAAAAAAAATCCCAGAAGGATCAGGTTTCTGAAAAAGACTTTCGAATCCATCAACTGATTCTGAACTCTTACTGCCCTCCTTCCTATCCTTGACAAGGACATCCCGGTAAAAGGGGCTCTGCTTATCATAGCATCATTTGACTTTCTCCCTTCCAAATGTCATTTGGACAACCCAACTGGATAGCCCACAGATTTCAGGAAAACCCAGATATCCCAAGCCAAACCCATCATTTTTTCTCCTCCAAATCTGTGACTCCTGGCACATTTTAGCTTTAGTGAATGGATCTCATAAACGCACCATGGCTTGATGACTCAGACTCTTCTCTGGTGCTTTCGGCCCCTTCTGTAATAAGCCCTGCTCTCTCAGAACTTGAGCAATCTCCATCTCTGCCATTTCCAGCTCTAGCCCCATTCCAAATTCCATCACAACCTTCTTGTCTACTGTCTGTCTGAGATTCAAGTTGGCTTCTCTTTTTAGCAGGCCTTACTGCAGACCTGGCATCTACTAATCACACAAGATATATTACAACAAAGTTACTGCAAAACTCTCCTGAGGAAAGCTTCCATATTCCCATTCTAAAGTGTTTTTGGAAATTAAAACTAATTTTTGTTAAATGACATATACTTGAAATAGGTTAGAGAACTGTAATACTATGATGAAAAGCCAGCCCCACCTTCTATATTTATGCTCTTTCCATGAATGTTAATCTCTATAAAATACATATTTTATGCTAAAGAAATAACATTAGGTATAAAGTTCTTCAACTGAAACTGTAATTATACTGGAAATTTGTTAAGTCATGCTCCACAGACACGTACTCTTCCTTAGGTTTTTCTGTTAACCATTAAAAAATACCACAATAAACATTCTTCCACAAACATGTTGGAAATTATATCCATTGAGAAAATTCTTTTTTAAGATTTATTTATTTTTATTTTATGTGTATGAGTGTTTTGCTTGCATATATGTAAGCATATCCAGATCATGCACTGCCCGTGGAGACCAGAAGAGGATGTCAGAGCCCCTGGAACTGGAGTTAAGGAGGATTATTAGCCATCACGTGGGTCCTGGGAACCCAAACCCAGGTCCTCTGGAAGAACAGTCAGTGCTCTTAATCACTGAACCATCTCTCTATCCACCCTCCCCCCCCCCCCCCCCCCCCCCTGCCCCCCCGCCCGCCGTTCTATACTTTAGTATACTGCTGAAGTTCCAGTGCTCTATGGAAAGGGCACACTAATTTATAACCCCACTCCTACTATACCAAAGGACTATTCCTCCTGTTCTCTTATATGGATCAGATTCCTGGCAAATAGCTGAAAGAATGCTCAGTTTTGGATAATCTGATTAAAGATTAATGAATGGACTATTTACAAAGGTGTAGGCCTTTGTAGTAAAGCCACAAGTGATAGTGGATGGCAGTGTCAAAGCCCATAGGGAGCCATTGTCATTCCAAGATCAGAGAGCTGGTGAAAGGGGCCACCAGACAGAAGGGAGACCACAGTGCATGGACCTCACAGCAATGCTGCATGGGGCCGGGTGGTGGCGGGAGGGGCGTCCCCTTCCTCTTCTCAGTTTCTTACTGCTCCCTACCAAGCCCCAATAAAAGCCAGAAGGCAAGCTGGCCAAATGATGCAGGGCAGTATTCTAGACACAGACACTCACGTAAAAAGAGGAAAGGGGACTGGGAGAGCAAGCTGAAGATGTCAAGGACACGATGTTATTTTTTCTGAGTAACAATCAAACGTACCTACGTATATGTGGAAATTCCTGGACATCGTGCCCTGCTGTACTACTTTCTGTTGCACACTCCTTTGCTAATAGGTTTTGCTGGCTCCTTACTCTCCCTTCCATCAAGTTCCACAGATGCTCTTAGGGTCTTTCCGACATGTAGATGGGATCACACTTTTTTCCATGAATGGAATTTCTCTGTAGTTCTCCACTTCTCCAGGTCAAAGTTGAGACTTCGAGGCAAGCATAAATATCTCTGCTTATTTGAACTTGTGGATCTGGGTATTTCTCTGCAACCATCATGCCTATAACGCTTCCATTGGGGTTTTATACTCAAGCAGTACCAAGACACTTAATTGGCCCCACTTGTGAACACTGTCTCTGTAAAGACTGCAGCCTTTGGCCAGCAGCATCTTTGAGATGTTGCTGAAATCACCTCCTCTGAAAATTGCCAACCGACAATGGTACTCTTGATTTCTATGTGACATTGCGTAGTTCTTATCTGAGAGCTTTCCGGACCTATTTACTTCCCTGACCCCACTTTTAGATTGTGAGCAGCAAGACAAGAGGGCCAGGCTGTTTTTTTTTTTTTTTTTCCTTCTTTTGTCATCGCTGTCCTTGCTATCCAGTACAGAGTATGAGGTGTGATGACCTAGGAACCATCTTTCAATATCTGTATCAACTTACCAGGTATACTTGACAACATCCCTTAATTTCCCCTAATTTCTTCAAGGTTCTTAGCTATGCAATGGGTGGAGTATTGCTAAAGGCTCAGGAAATGCTTTTTTAAAGCTCACCCAAACCATCATAGTTCAGAGCTATTATTTGCCAAGCTCGCAACATTCGGTCCATGGACAACCACTCAAGAATAGTTAGACATTAATTGTGTTAGCTCCAGCATCTTTATGTCTGATATGAAACCAATTAGGGTCTCATTTCTAGGTGTTAGAGCTGGATAGCGTGCCTGAAAGTCGACTCGGTTTCCCTAGAGCAAATGAGAACATTACAGTGTGGTCCTCAAGAGATCAACTTTAAGGTTTTTGAGCAAAGAAAAGAAACAATGGCTGCCCCAACCTGTGAATGACAAGAACAGTGATAGTCCTGGTTTTGATTCAGTCCCTGAGAACAGCTGCAAGCAATAGGCACAACACTGGTAAAGGAGTTCTGAATTAACACAAGATGCTGACCAGGAGGCAATACCCTGAAACTCTCACTCATTCCTGTGCTTTGTGTTTTCTCTGGGGAAAAACATGTGGAATTAACCTCACCCATAATAATAAGAAATAAACTTCAAGGAAAAAGTAAAAGTCTGACAGTCTCTAAATCACTACTATTTGTGTTAGAAATTATTTTTATATTATTATAATCACAATATTATCATGTGTCAATATTTGAATAGGGAATTGTTTGCAGCCTAAAAATGTAAACTATTTTAAACAAAACACACTACATTTACAATTAAAAGGAAGAAGGTATTTATAATTTGAATATCTTGTCCTTCAAGGGACTGTGGAAATTACTGAAGAGGGCTTCAGAGGGCTAAGACCTTTGACTTAGAGGGGAAAGTGACTTGTGCAGACTGGCTAGACAATACATGCTCTGCTGACTGGAGATGATGGCATGCTGGCCTCCATGAAGATACAGAGCTAAGGAGAGGCCAAATCTGATAACTCTTGTTAATTTCCTATCTGAGTTTGAGATAGCTCACTTCTTAATTCTACCGTGATGTTAAGTCCTTCCCATTTCCACAGGTCCTGTGTGCAATAATAGAGCTCTGAGCACAGGACAGGGTGCAAGGCCTCTGGTCCGCCACTGAGCACCTGCTACACACCAGGAACTGCACTAGCTTGTGGAGTGGACATGGCCAGCATTCAGGTAATCTGATGTGATGTCAGCATGCTCTATGCTTATGCTCTGGTAAAGAAGAGAAAAAACACAGGACTGAAAACGTGATTGGTACAAAACAGGCTGCTTTGCAAAGTGAATGAAGGAAGGACTTAATGGGAGCTCTCTATAGTGTCCTCTTTCAGGTTATGGCTTCACGATGGGAGGGCATGGAAGGGGGAGTTTGACAGATGAGCTGGAATTTCCTGGTTGAAGAATAACCAGGCTCAAGGACAGGGCATATTATTCCTCAAGGCTCAGGTCCAGTGAGAACTAGGTATGTTTAAATCACACTTAAAAAAGAAGGCACAGAATTGACTGGGCATGGAAAGGAATGAAAGCCTGTCAAGGAAGCAGATGCCACTTTAGAGCGATTCTAGAAAAAGAAACCACATGTGATGGTTTTTTCTAGTGATGCTGTTGAAATCTCTCCAGCTCTCCTGTGCTGCCTGTAGGCCCATTTTTTCAGCTTGAGGACAGAGTTGAACAGCAGTGAATTCTTGGTTTTATTCAGGTCTGTGAGTAGCCACACATAATCTCAGCTCATTTTCTGTGAGGTTCACAGTCTGGCTAAGTGAAAGGAGGGGTATGATTGTGCCTATGCTACGTGGGTGGAAGAAACGCAGCAACTTCTTTTGTTCAGTCCCTTTCAGACCTGATATTAACCAAAAGAAGAGCACAAAATGACACTGCATCCCTCCTGCTGTGGAGAGTGCAGAATTGGTCATAGGCAATTGTGAGCCCTCGAGCTGACATAGTACCCTGGTGACCTGAATGAGTTAAGACATTGTCCAGAGGGTCTCATTTACAACTGGGAAGAATTTGGGCATTGAGAGGCAGATTGAATAGGTCCATTTTTGCCCATTGTGATTTCAATGACAGGTCCAGTTTGCTCTGGTCTAAACTGACTCACCAAATCATGCATTCAGACAATTGAATCACCAACCCTTTGACACACTGTAGAATCTACAGACAATAGCACCCTTGCTTCAGGCCGCGGCTTGGGGTACCATCGGCACTCTCGACTCTTCTTCTCTAGATATTTTGTGTTAAAAAATACTTCTTTGATACTGATTTTTAAAATAGGAGATTAATATTGTCACTTATCTTTCTGTTAGCCTATGTGTACAAAAACTTGCTGATAAACCCACAATAAAAGCAGACACATGATAAAAAATTCAGCTAGTTCGCCTGCTTCCAAGACTTGTTCTTGAATAAGCCAGTCCAATAGCACATCTCTTCATTATTTTATGTAGAACTTTCTTAGACATGTAATAATTACATTTGTTTTTACTTACTCATAATGAGAAAATTTCAATAAAATGAGAAGCCAAAAGTATTTTTTAAAAATCTTCAGAGATATTCATTAAAATGTTTAAATGATACCTGACAAAACCTTACTATCCTTCAGCTCAGATCCTTCAGGTTCCCTAAAGCAATGGGAGTTCAGAGTGTAGAATGGTGGAACTCTGAAGCTCTGCTAGCATGGTTGATGCCCATCTCCAGGTTGCTGCTGGGAGAGCAAGAAAGGAAACACTTCTCATCCAATGAGGAGAAAATACAAGTGGGGTGGAGTCTGAACACTTTGCAATGGTAGTCACACAGACATGCTCTTCCGGCATGAAGAAGGCATGGAAATAGACCTCTCAGAATATGAAAGAGGACACCTTTGCCTTGTAGGTTAAAGTCTGAAACCATTATGTTAGTAAGAAAAAAAATGCAAACCCATTGAAAACCAATGTGGCTTTATTATTTATCATACATACAAGTATTAATAATGATTCTGTGTTATACTCATTTCAGAGACTGGGTTCAGTCACTTTCATAGGCTTACTAGTAAAAAGCCTTCTGACTCTAGACACTAGCATTAATGAAGAAATAGTAGACACCCTTGATGGTTATCTAGTACCCCCATGAATAAAACAACAAACCTTCCTTCCTTCCTTCCTTCCTTCCTTCCTTCCTTCCTTCCTTCCTTCCTTCTTTCCCTTTCATCCTCCCTCTCCCCCGACCCTACTCCTTTTCTTTCCTTTCTTTCTGTATTCTGAGATAGGGTCTCACTATGTACCCTAGGCTGGCCTTAAACTTATGGCCATCCTCCTGCTTTAGCCTCCTGATTGCTGGGAATACAGGTGTGAGCTACCACACCTTGCTAATAAAACTTTTTCTTTTGAATACAGTTTTATCCAAGTTTTTTTTTCCCCCCTCAGAGTTTACCCTAATTCACAAATCCAAGCAGTTCTTGAACTAAGCATTGTCACATAGTATATTATATCTGAAGATTTTCATTAAAATATATTATGTAATAACCACTAATTAAATTCATTTCATTTAAATACATACTGAGCGATTCTTCTCTAGACATTTTATAACAAATGAGCACGATGCCTAGGGTTTTGCACTGTAAATAGATTGTTAAAACACTTTTTGGATACATTCATTTGCAAGGCCTAGATGGCAAAAACATAAGGTAATTAATTTTTCAAATATAGATGAAGATCAGCAGGATAAGTAGATGTTACCAAAACAGTTTAACTCAAACAAAATAAATGCAATATATGTGGCTTGAGCTGCCCCTTTATTAAAATATTACACATGTGAATGGAAGTTCCCAGAAGAACTGTATCTTGAAAATGAACATTCTACAAAGGCTGATCAACTGATTAGAACTTCAGTGATACTAAGAGTTTGGAATGTTTCAGGTCCAGAGCCTACTATTTATTTTGGGCCACCTTTAGCCCTCCAAATAGCCTCACCTTGCTCACCTTTGTTTCTGACTTAACATCCTGTGACTAACAGATTAAAAACCTATTGGAATGTATTAACTTACACACCACCAGCTTCCACCACCCAAAAGGCTGAGTGTTAAGGCCTATAGCTGAGACTTCGCTTTGGCTGTGCCCACCTACTTAATGTTTTCCCCAATGTATTTGAAAAGTGTCTTGATTTATGACTTTTTTTTTGTTCTGCTACTATAAAAAACTTTGTGAAACTGTTACTACACTGTAACATGGAATGGGGGTAACCTAAATCTGTGTTCCTGGGCCATGGTCACTCATATTTCACTCCAGAATAAACTACCTCTTATCCCTTTTGAGGTGAGAATTATGCTTTTTGTTGACAAAAAGTAGATTATTAAGAGTAGTAGACTAAGAGTAGATTATTAAGATGACTTATTTAATAAACTTATATTTTACTTGTTCGAGAACTTTTTTGTAGAATATAATAAGCAAATCACAGCATTTCAACTATATGAAAGTGACAGATGATAAAAAACATGATAGACTTAAACACTCCTTATTAACTAAATATTATGCAAGCATGTTTTACTAAATGTATTTTTAAAACTTAGGGAAAGGGAATGTTTATTGATTTATTTTTTATTTTATTTATTATTTTTAATTTATATGTATGTGTGTGTGTGTATTGTCTGCATGCCCGTAAGCACACTGTGTCATGCCTGAGGTGGTCAGAAGAGGGCCTCAGATCCTCTGGAACTGGAGTTATGGATGGTTGTTAGCCGCCATGTGGGTGCTGGGATTCGAACTAGGGGGTCCTTTGATCCTCTGCAACAACAGTCAGTGCTCTTAACTGCTGAGCCATCTCTCCAGTCCCATAAAAAATGTTTATTTTTTATTACTACAACTTTTTCAAAACTCCACTCTCTCTTTAATGCCTCTACTTGCTTTTGTTACCCTAGAGGCATAAACATTAGACATGCTGTTTGATAACAGTGGCTACAGTTAGTAAGGATTCATACATGGTTGGGATCTGACACTTAATTTTCACTGTAGAGAAAAATTCATTGAGCATTTATCAAATAGCTTTCATCTAATTATATTAGAGCTTCTACATTCCTCAGCTACAGCTAATTGCTTTTGCACAGAACCTTTAAAAAGTTCTCATTTGAACCTTGACAGCACCCTTTTAGTTATTTTCAACAAGTTTTGCCTCTTGTTTGCATTTCAATGGCATATCACATATCTTGTCTTCAGTTTGCCAAGAAGTTTATATTTTCTCAACTTTTTTTTAACTATTATCAAATAAGCTAGAAAAACAATTTTAAAATAGTTTAGCTGCTAGTTCTTGGTGGTATACAAAGAGGGTTTTTTTTTACATTGTTTTCTGTAATTTTCATATCTTGTATTCAAAAAGCAATGACTGAAATTAAGATTTATTACTTACAGACTTGAAGAGGAAACAGGCAGAGAATTGAGAACCAGGGAAAGGATGCAGGAGAGCATGGGAGTATGGGGAAGCATCTGGGCAGAGAGATGACAAAGAGCGTGAAAGGAACACACCCAAGCCTTCAGGAATATTTGGGGGAGAGGAGGAAGAAAAGGAAGGGGTTCAAAACAAAGATCCACAAGGCTGTTGGACTGGAATTGAAATTTAGTCTCAAGGAGATTGGCTCAGGAAATAGAATAGTCGATTTAACACCTGTGAGTCCTTGCAGAGGGAACCAAAAAGACTGCCAGATGCCACTGTTAGCTTCTTAACAGCAGATGGGCTCTGCAGTGGGATGGACAAGGGAGCGCGAAACAGTGACCTGAACTTGGGCATTCTAAGGGATGCTCTCTTTTTCACAGGAAATAAATATTCTTATGAAAACAAAGAGTAAGATGGAAGGGTGTAGGAAAACAGGAAGTGATCAGGCAATGCCGAGCAGATTTGTGTTACAGGAGGCCGAATACAGAACACACAAGGAAGTCCTGTGTGCTCCATCAAACACTCCCCTGGGATGAGACATTTAAGATTCTGATTGCATTGAAGGACAACATCATTTCTGTAGCATGCGATGTGTAAATTCACTTTCCTGGAGCCTGCACTACTTTGTTAATCCTTTGAGAAAATTTGTGTTTGGGTGTGTGTTCACCACACATAGTGTTGGGCTTCATAAAGACAGTTTCTTTTAAGTAGATCACATATTGTGACCATATTTGCTCCCCTTTCCTGCTATCCTGCTCTTTCTTTCAGTCTCTCTGTTTTCCTGGGGGGGAGGTATGTATCTATGGGAAAATCTAGGCTCCACACATAAGAGAAAACATACTCCATGTGCCTTTATGAATCTGACTTATTTGGCTTAACATGATGATCTCTGGTTTCATTAATTTTCCAGAATTCTATATAATTTCATTCTTAAGATTGAATGAAGCTTTATTGTGTGCATATGGTACATTTTCTTTGCCCATTCAATAGTTGACCAACACATCAACTCCGTGACTTGACTACTGTGAATAGCGTCATAATATACATGGATGTGCAGGCATCTCTGTGGTATGCTTATTTAGAATTCTTCTGGTTAGTTACCAGAATGGTATATATAGATGGGTCATAAAATAGTATAAAAATTGATCTATTTTTAGGTTTTAGTTTGTTGAGGAAATTCTGTATTGATTTCCATAGTGGCTGATCTAATCAACATTGTGCAATGCAAAGTGCATTGTGCAATTTCCACCAGCAATGTGCAAAGATTCTCTCTTCCTTATATCCTAACCAGTGTTTGTTGCTATTTATTTTCTTTATGATCATCATTTATGACAGTGTGATATGGAATCTCACTGTATTTTTTTGTTTGTTTGATTGCTTGTGTTGAGTTAGGGTCTCTCCCTGTATAGCCCCGGCTGGTTTGGAACTTGCTATGTAGACTATGTTGACTTCGATCTTACAGAGGTTTGCCTGCCTCTGCCTCTTGAGTGCTAGGATTAAAGGAATGAGCCACCATACCTGGCTTCAATGCACTTTTAATTTTTAAATCCTTGATGGTTAATGGGTGTTGACACTTTTTCATATGTTGATTGGTCATTTATATTTCATTTTTCTGAGAACTATTTGTTTATTTCTCTAGTTCATTTTTCGATTGAGTTGTTTGGTTTACTTGGTAGTTTTTTTTAATTCCTTCATGTGTTCTGGATATTTATTCTCTGTCATAAATGTAGCTCCCAAGGATTTTGTCCTGTTCTGTAGCCTGTTTTTTCACATAACTATTTCTTTTTTTGTGCAGAAGATTTTTAGTTTTGTGCAATGAGAAAATTCTTATTAAAAATAACTATTGACTTGTGATAATATGATCAAAAGGAAAGAGGTCTAACATTCAAGAGTTTGTTCCATTTGTTTTGGAAATTAATAATATATTTTTGGGTATATACATCAAAAGGTAAACTTTGTGGTATTGAAAGTCTTGAGGTTTAAACAGAAATTATCGTCTTGATTTTTTTTTCCTGGTTATTATCTCAAGAACCAACATAAATGACTCTTATTTCTGCTTGGCCAAATGACTGACTTTTTTGTGCATTCAAAGACCCATTCATTCATCACACATAGGCAAGAATACAAACCTCCTGTTTGTCTATTCTGGGAAATGACTAAGAAAACATAACCCCAATCCTCCACTCTATACTAGGTACCAAAATAATTTCACAGCTGATTTAAAACTCTTATCCTCATCTTCATGCCCCAAGTACAATGTGACCTGTCTAGGTGGGAACTACCAGAGCATTTTCTCCCTTCCTCCTTCTACTTTGTGTTCCCAGCTTCCAGCAGTGGCCTGTTCCCATAGTTAACCTCACAGAACAAGATAAAGCTTTCTTGCCCAATGAAGCAAGAAGAAAAGAAAGTCTCTCCTTGGAAATGCACCTCTGCCTCAAATTTTTTCCCTTAGAAATAGATATTAATTCTGCCCCCTTTGCCAACTCAGCCAATAGTCAAAGACCTAAGAATATAAAAATTCTCAGTAATTTTCTATGTTGCTCACATCAAACTATTTCATTATATTTCAACTAAAATGAAGTAGGAAACAGAAGAAAGTATGCGTTCACCCCTGGAATGATCTCATATATTTTCTGAGCATGAGATCCCTCTAGCTTCTCTCATGTGCAAGTCAGGGATGCCTCAAACCTGGCTATATGTTTACGGTTCGCTTAAGACGCTTTTTCTTCTGCTATTCACGTACACTGTAATGGCATCATGAAAGTTACACAGTGAGAAAGTGATTTCTGAACCTCAGTGATAAACATTTAAATCACTGGCTGAACAATAGACTCTTTAGGGCAATAATAATTTTGTTCAAATTCTATTTACAGATGCAATTATCAATTGAACCATTTATTGTCTTAATCCATATTTTAACCCCTAAAATTCTGCAAGCACCAAGTGACAGCCTTACAAATATATTAATGAGTTGCTTAAAACTCTTTTGGAAAGAAACATAGTTGAAATCTTCAAAATCTAAATGAAAACAAGACGAGAAAAAAAAGACAAACTTAATAATCAATAAACATTTGTTCATGTGGTTACAATATACCAAGCTCTGTATAACACAAGTAGTAAGACTGAAGTGGTAGAGGTTAGAAGTAAAGTTTTGTTTGGAGAGAAGTTTCTGTTTGAGCTCATAGAGGATTTCACGCCAGACAGCTCCTAATAAGAAATCCATTCAGCTGGCCAGGAAGCAACTAAGCCCAGCATAGTAGCCACAAAAATACCTATATGCAGATTTTAAAAAGTTACTTTGTACCATCTCACACAAAGGAATTATTTATAGTTTCATAATGAACATAGTTAAAATTAGGCACGTCCTGACTTTCTTTTTACATGTGTGTAGGTATTTTTATTTTTGTTCATGTGGCTACCATTAAGGTAATTTTCTTTTTAGAATGTGAATATGGTTATGGTTAGACTTCTATATTCATTACATTGATAAAATGGTTCTTAGAGGGCTGTTTTAATAGAATATTTGGAAAATAAAGTATTAAAAATATTAAGCAGGCAGGGCAGAGTGGTAATGCCAGCACACGGGAGGCAGAGGCAGGTGAGGTGGATCTCTGTGAGATCAATAGGCCAGTCTGATCTACAAAGTGGATTTCAGGCCAGCTAGGACCATAGGCTACAGGGAGACCCTGTCTCAAAAAGAAAAAGCAAAAAAGGGATGGCAAGATGGTTCAAAGCCTGAGGATCTGAGTTAAATCTTGGGAAACCATGTAAAGATGGAAAGAGAACAGACTCCATAAAGTTTTCCTCTGACCTCCACATAAGAATCATGGCATGTGTACCCAGGTCTCCCCACCCCACCATACACATCATACACACGTGCATGCACACACACACACACACACACACACACACACATGTTAAAATTAACAAAAATACATTAAAACAGGGATCTGCAGAGATGGCCTACAGTAAATGCTTACTGCATAAGAATAAGTATCTAAGTTTTTCTGGTCCTCAGCAGCCATTCAAAAGCCTTGTGTGTGGCAAGGTATGCTTGTGATCTCACTGACAGAGAGACAGAGATGAGGGGATCCTTGCAGCTCAGTGAGCAGCTAGTCCAGCTGAATTAACTCCAGGTTCAGTGAGAGACCCTGTCTTAAAAAATAAGATGGAGAATGATTGAAGACACCTGTATTAGTTAATTTCTGTTGCTGTAATAAAACACCATGACCAAGGCAACTTACAGAAGAAAGAGTTTATTTGGCTTATGGTTCCAGAAGGGCAGGAGCTCATCATGATGAGGGAGGCATGACAGTAGAGGTGGCCAGAGCAGAAAGCCAAGCACTCACATCTTCAAACTGGGACAGAAAGCAGAAATCTCTCAAGGCTTAAGAATTCTCAAAGCCTGCCCCAACTGATGTGCTTCCTCCAGCATGGCCATACCTCCTAAAGGTTCCACGACCCTCCCCAAATGACACCATGAACTAAGCACCGAGTGTTCAAACACTTGGAGCCTATGGGGAACACTCATTCAAGCTACCACATTCCACTGCCTGGCCCCTACAGGTTCGAGACCATATCATAATGCAAAGTGCATTTAGTACAACCTTAAAATTCTCCATAGTTTTTCAGTCTGGACACTATAGCAAAGTCTCTTCTCAAACTCAAAGCTTTCTCTTAACTGTAAAATCAAAAGACAAATAATATACTTCCAACATAGCGTGGAACCAAATACACATTCCCATCCCAAAAAGGAAGAGTGGGGTCATAGTGAAGAAATAATACCAAGACCAAAGCAAGACTGAGAACTAGCAGGGGAAGCATCAAATTCAGTAGCTCCGTGACTAATGTTTGGAGTTTTACCTCCAAAGGACTTAGGTGACTCAGCCCCTCCAGCTTGGCAGCATGTTAACACACATCTCTCCCTTGGACTGGTATCATGCCCTTTAAGCAGCTCTCCTTGGTAGAGGCCTTGTGTCTTTGGCATCTTTAACATAGAGGGGTCTCCAGTGTCAGCCAGGCTTCACCTTCACCTTGGCCTCTCAGGCCACTTGGCCTGTGAGGTACTTCTTTAGGCAAGCCTCCCTTGCTGCATGCTGCCTGGACTCCGTGGCTCTCTGAAACCATTCAGGAAGAGCCGATGACCTCCTCAGTCTTTCTTGCACCTTTTATGCCACTAAAGCCAGCATACTGCCAAATTCATCTGACAGCTTGAGATGGACCTAGGCCTCACATTATCAGCAGGCATTGCATGTTACAGTTTTCTAGGAGAAAACTCCTTGGGCTTTTCCTTTTACAATAAAGCTTAGCTGGGTGGGGTCTTGCCCTGAGGATACTCTTCCATTGTTACAGTGAAAATCTGGAGGCCTCACCTTAATGGCTTTAATCTCTTTATCAAAGAGAGTCTCATGGCTTGGCTCCAACATCAAGCTTACTAGCATTCTTTTTCTACTCCAAACTACACTGTGTGTTTCTTTCTGCCCCACTTGCTCTTTTTCATTATAGATATCAATAATATTCACTATTAATAACCATGCCACTGATTCAGTTTTAGACTATCTTAAAATTACCTCTGCCAAAGAAATTAGCCCATTACTTTTCAACTGAGCCTCAGGAAAACTCTTGGGCTGTGGGCATATGGAAGCCAGATGCTTTGCCACAATATCCCAGTTGATGCTAAGTCCTTATTTCCCTCTGGAACTACTTTGTTCTCAGTACTACTTTCTTCCAGGCATCTACTAGAATGGCCCATTAATCTCTTCTTGCATCATTCAACTGTTTTCTAGTCCAAATGTCCAAAGTCTCCCACATTCCTCCAAAAAGTCACATGGTCAGGTTCTTCATAGCAACAGCCCACTTTCTGATTCCAACTTTTCTGCAACTGTGATAAAACATCATGACCAAGGCAACTCTCTCCAGAGAGTCCATCATGGTGGCAATGGTTGATGACAGAGGTGGCCAGAGAAGAAAGCTGAGTTCTCATGACTTCAAATATACACAAGGAGGAGAAACTGGAAATCCAGCAAGCCTTAAGAACTCTGAAAGCCACTCCAATGACATGCTTCCTCCAGCAATCAGACCTTCTGAAAGTTCAATGACCCATCCCAAGCAGACCATGAACTGAGGACCAAGTGTCCAAATAATTGAAGCCTATGGGGAACACTCAGTCAAACAATTACAACACCCAATATTGACACATGGCCTCATCACTCACATGCATACATGTGATATGCACATGTACACAAAGACACATACAAACATGTACATACATTATGTGTGCAAACATGTGTACATACAAGATATGAGTATGTACACATGGGAAAAAAT